>NC_092796.1:59786451-60086451 GCF_918797505.1 Bemisia tabaci
CTTCTCAATTTGCGCGGTTGGCAGCATTCATTCGGAATAAAGGAGAGTGTGTAGATACAGAGTGTTCCTGAAGGTGATCTCGATTTTCCAGGGATCCTTGTTGCCCAGGAGCCCACTATGAACTCGGTGAAGTCTCGATTTTCATGGTTGGCAGCAGTCGTCCCGAAAAAAGGAGAGTGCGTAGATACAGCGTGTTCCTAAAAGTGATCCCAATCTTCCACGGATCCTTGTTGCTAAGGAGCCCAGTGCCAGTATCAACTTGGTGAATTTTCAATTTTCACGGTTGGCAGCAGTCGTCCCCGTCGCGTCGGAGGCGGAAAGCGCGGATACAGGGTGTTCCAAATGACCGACCTGCACGGCTCATCGATGCTTTGTTCGAATGGGGGCGGCAGTTTGTGATCGGGGAATTCCCGATTTGCACGGTTGGCATCAGTCGGCACTGATCGAGAAAGGAAGCGATGATTACAGCGTGTTCCGTAAAACTGATCTAGAAGATCCTTGGATGCTTGCTGCCAAGAGAGGCACGCTTTAGTTACAGTGACTTCTCAATTTGCGCGGTTGGCAGCATTCATTCGGAATAAAGGAGAGTGTGTAGATACAGAGTGTTCCTGAAGGTGATCTCGATTTTCCAGGGATCCTTGTTGCCCAGGAGCCCAATATGAACTCGGTGAAGTCTCGATTTTCATGGTTGGCAGCAGTCGTCCCGAAAAAAGGAGAGTGCGTGGATACAGCGTGTTCCTTAAAGTGATCCCAATCTTCCACGGATCCTTGTTGCTAAGGAGCCCGTGCCAGTATCAACTTGGTGAATTTTCAATTTTCACGGTTGGCAGCAGTCGTCCCCGTCGCGTCGGAGGCGGAAAGCGCGGATACAGGGTGTTCCAAATGACCGACCTGCACGGCTCATCGATGCTTTGTTTGAATGGGGGCGGCAGTTTGTGATCGGGGAATTCCCGATTTGCATGGTTGGCATCAGTCGGCACTGATCGAGAAAGGAAGCGATGATACAGCGTGTTCCGTAAAACTGATCTAGAAGATCCTTGGATGCTTGCTGCCAAGAGAGGCACGCTTTAGTTACAGTGACTTCTCAATGTGCGCGGTTGGCAGCAGTCATTCGGAATCCCGTGTAACATTTTTCTGCTATACTTTTTTTTTCCTCTACACCGTTTGACCATGTAGCAGATAAAGATGTTCTAAAATGGGTTTACGGTAGAGGCAGAGCAAGTTCTTCTACATTACTTCTGCAATAGATGAAAGGCTACTGGTGAATCTTCTAATGCAGAAGAATATTAGAGACGAAATAGAAGATCGCTGTCTCAAGGTCATCCGGCGGAATCCGGGGCTTCTCAGCGATATCGTAGAAGATAAAAATGGTGTTGTCAGAAGAAAAGTAGCAGCTTAATCTTCTTCTACAATACATTGGAGTAATGGGCCAAAATAGAAGAAAAAATATCAGATAAACTCGGTCTACACCCGGGTTTTTACTTCTAAATTTCGGTATACAGTGGCAAAAATAGAAGAAAAATATTACACGGGGTGCGCGGACAAAAATCGTTGACGAAATGTCCTTTAACCTATATAAAGTGTGGTTTTTTTAATTACAGAGTATGATTCGTCCAAAATAAGAAACAAAATAACATTAAGCATTGGAGACGGATGTGAGTTTTGTAACTGCGACTTAAGTAATGTTGACGTACAGAATCAGACTCAAATGGACCGAGTTTACAGTGGCGTGGCGTACTTTGTGATAAAATCTATTCTTTACGCTTCAAGTGGAATAATATCGATTGTCGATTATCAAGTGTTTCACGAACGCACCAAATCGTAAGACGTTTGAACTGAGAAAATTGCGTTCTGAGTTTTATTCTTGCCCAGGGCTAAATACTGAACTACTATTTTCCTGTTCAAAAAATTTTTTCTCAAAATTGAATTTCTGGTAAAGTTTATCACTATGTGTCAAAATGTATCGCTTTTGTCGTAGGCAATTAGTCAAATCGGGCATTTTGTCAAATGCTTAGGCAGATAGTCAGATTTTGACAATTTCTGAAATTTTGTAAATTTACGCCGATGAGGTCCCGAGTTTTCCATGTTTTGAATGTAAGAACTCATCAAATCTACGATTTCTTGTCTTTTCCTCTTAAAATAATTCTTATATGTGCTAAAAATTTGAAAATGCTGTCTTTTAGGACATGCTGAGAATTTCAAGTTAAATGTTCATTCAGGAGCTAAAAATCGTTTAAAATACTGTTCTGCCGCCCGCAGCAAAAATGCCGTAACTCCATTCAAAATTGTGTTCCTTTCCTCCAGCACGCAATGTTCTATTACAAAAGAATTCAATTGCCACAAGGGTTGATTTTTCCATTTTTAGTTCCGAAACGGGCGTTGACGAAGAGATGTTGCGGTTGTCAGTTGTCCGAGAACCTCTGGGAAGACAGGCATATGTGGCGTTTGGGTGTCGTAGAACGCCAGAGTGCGTTATAAGGCGACTTTATATATATATATATATATATATATATATATATATATATATATATATATATATATATATATATGAAACGCTTGGTGGAGGTGTATCGAAAAAATTAAAGATGAATATTTGTTAAGTTTTTTGTAAAACAACATTTTGTCAGAAAAAAATGGGAAAAGTGTTGAATAAAGATTCGGCGTCTTTAGTTTGGACGGTAGTATTGTAAGATGCATCTTTTTACAGAGAGCTCTTTTTTACAAGAGCAATGCCTTATTCTCTCTGAAATTAGGAATTAAGCAAAATTTCAACCTGAGTAAGAATATTTGACTACCCTGCCGTGCTAGGGGAAAACGCCGTATGAGCCATCAGACGTTGCCAAGTTTTCTTCGATAAAAACCGACTTCATCAGGAAAATTGTGAATATTTTCCTTTGAAGTTTTCAGACAATTTTGCGCGCAATTGAATCTAAAATATCGGAAAATTTCAAGGAAAAATATGCATGAATGTCGTCGTAAATACACGTTTTATCAAGAGAAATTTGGCAACTCTCGAATGTTCATACGGTGTTCTTCCTTAGCACGGCAGAACCTGCCTAGGCACTTGACTTTAATGCAGAAGCGGATCCAGCGATTCGGCAACACCGGGTTTCCTCAATTTAAACCTATGTTAAATTATCGATTCTTGTCGGAGCACCTGGCCCATCGGGAAATCGATTCTTTTCCATGGGTTTAAATGGAGAAAAACAATGTTGCTAATTTTCTGGATCCGCCAATGCTTTAATGCCTGTTTTTGCTGGAAAGTATTTCCTTCCTCAATCAATCCCTGCCTTATTTGCCTGCAACATAAGCATCATTTCATTATATCGGGTAGGACGCGATGAGGCACTTTGTTAAAGCAACAGTAGCTACAAACACTGATCCTGAAAAAACACCTGTATCGAGGCTGAGGCTACAGCGGGTGGGTAGCGCGACGCTCCTCGGCGGGGCGCGGGACGGCGCGCGGGCGGGGTGGCAAGGCGCAGCGCGGAGCTTTAAAGAGGGTTTGCGCTAAGCTTTTGCGCTTTTGTACCTTCGACACTGGTTGGTCATTGCAGCGCGAGCCTCCCTCAGTCATTCGAGTTTTGGCATCCCGCGCGCGCCTTCTCCGCTCACCTCTCGATCTGTCGTCGCCACGTGAGCATAAGCCTTGCAAGGGATCCGCAACATGCTCGAGATTTAAAATCCGGCATCAATCTCGATTTCTATTAAGGTTGACGCTTCATTCTCCATCCAGTCCCGGGGGTGAACTCTCCAGCGCCCGCACCATATGCGCACACTTGTTGATTCCCTGTCCCTCGCAGCCTCATCGCCAAGTCGGGCGTAGGTACGCCTGGAGAGTCGGGTTGGGTTAAAATGTTCATGTACACACAGTACTTCTATTTGAAGTATTTGTTCGAGAGTTAAAGCGCTTCTTCCGATTCTTTTCGTTCGCACGGTTGAGACTACCCTCGTTGCAATGCTGGTCCAGGTGTGGATTATCTGTGTCGGTGTTGGTGCGGTTTTCCATGGAGTCGATTGCTCGTAAGTACCTATCAGGCTACGCAACTTATTAGTCCTTACGTGTTTTTTATGTGGTGTTATGCTCAGTTGAAAACTGGCTTCCGAAAATGAGAATTTAGTTTTTGGTATACACTGAAAAAAAAAAAAAAAACACATTGCATCTAGAGTCCAGACTCTTAGAAACATCGACAAGAAAAAGTACTCTTGATTCAATCAGAATCTAGCTTAAATCAAGAACCAAGCCTCTTAATTTAAGCGGATTTCGTTTTGATTCAAGTAAAAATCCGATTGAATCGAGAGTATTTTTTCTTGTCAATGTTTTCAAGAGTCTGGACTCTAGATCCAATGTGTTTTTTTTTTCCAGTAATCGTCATTTTAAGGAAAAAATCAAGAAAATATTTAATTAAAATAGATAATATTGTAAAAATTATACGACTTGTGATCTTTTTAGAGTTCAAGCGTTCGCTAACCTGGGGACTTTCTTTTTCGTGAACTTCAAGATTATGAGGAACTTTTCCAAGAAATATAGCATCGCTTTTTTGGAGCAGAAATAAAATGTTCTCTGCTGTGCGACAAAGCAGAATATTTTAAGCAATACGTGCCGTCTTCCTAAAAATGTTCAAGGAATAATACTTTCAATACGGTTTTACCTCTCTGATCAAATTCATGCGATAAATTGTTCGGCGGATGGGTTTTTTTACATGGTCAGTGACGTATCTTATAAACGAAGCTGATTTAAAAAATTCACCAGGGTAACTAAAAGCAAAAAATCTCACCGCGGAGTAAAATGCAATCCTTTTTGTGTTCAAACTAAACGATCACATTCCAAAAATTCAAATATGCGTAATCAACTAGATGAGAAAACGCCCGATGACAATAGGATATCCAGCAGATTAATCACAGAACAGTCGTATCTTGACAGTTAGTTGCTATCGAGGCTCAAGACTAACACTGTCAAAAGTTTCAAATATTTTAAGGATGCGGAAGTATTGACGTAGGTAATTGAAACTGAAGAAAATTAAATTGTACTTTGCGTGTCATATTCTTAATGAGTATGGTTATTTTACAAATATGCCAGGTATGCCAGAACATGTTTGTTTTATCAAGCGGCTCTTCTGGCTTCACATGTTTTTAATGAGTCAAATTTCCAAACAAAATACAAATCATTAAAACCCCAAAAACAAAAGAGAAAGAAATAGTTGTCACTGGCGCGTTAAAATAATTTTCACATACGTTTCCAAGATTAACATTCTTTCTACTTTTCAGTCTTAACAAACGCTCTTTTTGTATGAGAACTTCAAAGCGGAGTCTAGCTAATCCAGAAGTCTCATAGATCCAAAAATGTCCTCATCAAAATGGGGAATGTAACTATTATCCTCATTTTCTTTAAATCACAATCAAGTGTTCCGCTCAGGGGAGATTATCGGCGCTTTACCATAAACAATTCTGAAAATAGCCAAGAGATTTGAAAAATATTTTTGGCAAGTATTTCAGTAAACTATTGTTTTTAACTTTGATAAAAGTTTATTCAGTAAAAATGATTTCACGCCATGTATTTTCTGCATATGAAAAAACACGAATGTATAATGAGAACGGAAAAACATAAATTTGAATAAATTATCAGATCTTGCAGTATAAAAGAGGCCAAAATTTGAAAATTAAAAAATAATCTGAAAAGTTTCATTTTTCCCCTCGCAAGAATGGAATAGTTTTATGAATGTGAATGCAAGTCTTACATACTCTCCTCGGTTAAATAAAATGAGATATCGAGGAGGATCCTCCAAAACGTCATTCATTTTTCCCTGTAACCGAGCTGTTTATGGAAGTGGCTCAAAATAACTCGGAATTAGAAGCTTTTATCCAGTGAATCACCTCGATGGCCAAAGTGCGCTACCACGTATTGCTGTTTTTAAAATTCCTAATCCTGTTATATTTTTTCCAAGTAGAAATAGCCAACCTTTCATCATAAAATTCATACAGAATATTCTGATGACGGAGATAAAAATCAAGTAAGTTTTTAAAAATTTTGAGTAGTTTCATTTGAAACTTCAAGTATGACAAGAAGTCTACAACCTTGCAGACGGAAATACACGTGTTTTCACATGGTTTGCGAGGTTTCACACTTTTGCCATCGATTTATAATAGGGACCTCTTCAGGTAGTATATGTGGAGAGTGCGCGGTTCTCGGTGCGGCTGGTAACGATACTTAGTGGGAAGATGAGCTTCAAAAATGCCAATCTAAGCGCTGCTGGACAATTAGTGGACATAGTACATACAGCAATTTGAACTCGATCGAACTCATCATCAGCTCATGGAGTGAAAAATCACAAAGTGAGCACACGACGGAGAAACCTCGCTAGTGAGCCGTCATACTGCAGACCAAATCGATAACAGCGTATCTCCCCAACAACAAACCTTTGAATAAAAAAACATCTCATTAATTTGTAAAAACAATGGAAAATGCGGCTACGGTATATTTGTTATGAAAAGTATAGATATCGTGGATGGTGTGAGGTGTTTTGATAACATTATGCCTCGCATACAAGCCACGCACCCGCATTAGGATTGACCCAGTCATTTGCTCGCCACAAACTTCTTTTTATTTTGTATGTTGATAAGCTGTTTCCACGAATTCTCAAGTTCAAGTTTACACTCAAGAGCATTACCTTTACAATCTCCGACTTTCAACCCGGTCACTCTCACAAGCTTCGCGTATTGCCCACTTGTTTTGTTCGTCAGCCGACGCGTGTCTTCCGATATCACATCTCGCTCATTAATTCATTATTTTCATGATGAGCTATTTTCACTTGATCGTATTTATGCCAAAACGAACTTTTTCTCACGCAAACCCTATGCACATAGTTCCTTTTAGCATAAATCCGTCCACTTGAAAGCAGTGCCCTTTCGTTATTCAGCACCTTTCAACCTGGATTTCTTAGAGGCTCCGCTTTGTGTTCAACCTAGAGTACCTAAATAGTGAGAATATGGAAGGATGTGAAACTCGGAAAATCCATCAGGCCTTCACCGATGCTTCTGCGAATAAAGTTAGGGCCCACAAATGCAGCCAGCCTATAAATTTCAATTATCCGGAACGATTTTCACTGTTGTTACGAACCGTCGTTTATAAATCACGTTTTTGACTCAGTGTTTGCATAAATTTACTCATTTTTGCGGAAGAAGGCTCATTTCTGTACATTCTGGGCCATTTTTGTTAGAATTTGAATTTGCAGACTCTGCAGACTGGCGGTGAAATTTTGTGTGTTAGAAGTTGATGAGAAGGATGGCTGCACTTTTGGGCTCTAAGACTTCCATAAAGCGATCTGTCCATACTCTGGCTACACAGGTACTCCAGTTCAACCGTACCTAGATTCTCGCTCCTCGCATTTATTCAAGTTCTTCCCATTGAGTATCGTGTCCAGCCGTACCAAAAAACCCGCATTTTCCACCTACTTCACTTGGGCTGACCATCGGGTTTCTCGTAAATTTTCTATCTGAAACCCTCGCGGGGAAAATGAACAAGAGAGCATGGAATGGGT
Organism: Bemisia tabaci; assembly: GCF_918797505.1. Lineage (NCBI taxonomy): Eukaryota > Metazoa > Arthropoda > Insecta > Hemiptera > Aleyrodidae > Bemisia > Bemisia tabaci. The sequence goes on from NC_092796.1 coordinate 59,793,990, forward strand.
GCATTGCATCGCTTTAATCTACGACCCGTTCGCAATTGCCACGCCGATGCACTCGCTTTTAATCAAGGCTCAACTTGGACTCAGAATTCCAGCCATTCCGCTCTAATGAACAGCTCTGCCGTGCTGAGCAAGAACGCCGTATGAACCTTCAGGCGTTGCCAAATTTCTTTCGATAAAACACGACTTTCCCGGCAAAATTATGAATATTTTTCCTTCAATTTTTCGGATAATTTTGTTCTCGATTTCGACCATAGTCTCTGAAAATTTCAGGGAAAAGTATTCATAAATTTCCCCAAAAATAAACATTTCAGTGAAGGAAATTTGGCAACTCTCGAATGTTCATACGGTGTTTTTTCTGAGCACGGCAGAGCTTCTGAATGAAAAATCCGCCGCACGTTTCGGCTTTAGTGTCGCTGCATCCGTGCTTCAGCGTCAAACAGTTTTCATACCATAGTTACACTGCAAATATTGTGAGCATTTTTCATCGACGGACTGATCCCTGCAAGCTTGTGAGGGACACACGAAATACACACTCGCCAGGGGCGCCAAAATTTCCCGCGTATCCGATTCTTTCAAATAGCAAACACACATTAGAATGTACTGCACGGTGTCCCAGATCACCCGCACCAGATGTTTTGCAGTGGCTTGGCGTGAATAGTGATACATCGATTGTTATGCTATTTAAACCCATGGTAAAGAATCGATTATTAAAGTGTTCGCTACGAACACTCCGTTTATCGATCCTTTTTCATGGGTTTAAATGGCCGATCAATCGATATATCGCAAAGCACGCCACGCCACTGGTGTTTTGCTACTTATCAGTGGCCAGGCGTGAATGATCAATTAGCGATATTTCCCTATTAGAAGCTATGGAAAAGAATCGATTATTAAGGTATTCGTTGCGAGCATCCTGTTTATAGATCCTTTTCCGAAGTTTCGGTAGCAGATCAATCTATATATCGCAAAGCACGCCACGCCACTGCTATTCATTTCAGATTGGATCAAGTCGGGGAGTAAAGAGAATCTTTATCCTTTTAAGAGGTAAAAACCCCAGCGGGCTGATTATTGAAATTGATAGACAAAGCTATAGACAAAGAAGACACAGGGAGTGCGGAGCGATCCTATCGATTGAAGTAGGTGGTTCTTTTAGATTAAGAGGGTAAATGATGGACCAACTATAGGGTCTCTCGTGGGTTAGTCTTTATACCTACTTCTTCTATCCATCGCAAACACCCGCTTCCATCAATAGCATCCCTCCATATCCGTTTTGTCTTCTTTGTCTATATCTTCATCTATATCACCTTCAATAATCAGCCCGCGGAAATTATAAGGAAAGTGCGGGACTTCTAGATCACCCTGTATGAGGTGCATAGCCTGGAGCAAAACAACGGGAAACACAGGGAGGGAACGGTGGGATGAAAGAGAGTAAACACTTCGAAGTTTACAAATTACAGGATACGTATGGCTTCAGCACACGGTTTACAACACGCGTTCAATCGATTGTGTTGGAATAGTCTGCGATTTTTAGTTCATCTTGAACTCCAAAATTGGGCCAGGGCCGACTCCTGATTACTTTTTCAATTAAAAACTTCAAAACACTGCAGTAAAGCTGATATCAAGAAATCAATGCAGAATAAGCATCTCCAGTCAGCAACAGAAATTACTCGCTGTAATGTTATATGCGTCACTAATGTCATCATAGAGTCGGTTCTTCATAGGGACATTTAGGCCACTGGAACGTACGCGTAAAGCATAATTTTAAGGGATCGTTTGTCTCTGTCAAATCTGCTTTAGCCCTACGCACCCCCTATTTTTGTGCCTTTTGTGAGAATCTTGCATTCATGAGAAATAAACGAAATTATGAGACCATTCTTCCACTCCGAACTGTGGATGCGGAGCCTACGACAGTTTTTAACTTAACTGTCTCGAATATAGTTTTGTCACTCCAATGCCTTGATTCAAAATGTTGGGAAGAAGGTTTGAACATAAAATTGGTTTTTCCCTCAGATCCGTAAGTACGGAGTAAGGCGTCAAGATATTTGAACATTTAACGCACCCTGGTAAAAATTGGCAGTAGACTTTGTGTTCAAAAAAACCGTTGACCTAAAGCCGGCTGTAAGATTTCCAATCATAAATATAAGCTCCAAGACCTCCTAATTTTGCGTAACTGATAATGCTTAGTTCCAGCGTTCTACCGGGCCGATTTTCATGATTTTTGCGGCTTTCTACGGGCATTTGTCTCTAAATTAGCCCGTTCTATTCAGTTTTTCAAAATATGACCCAGGTTTTTTTATATTACGTGGTAAAATTGCGATTTCTCCCATTTAAACAATGTAAATTTATACTTTTTGTCATAGTTCGTTTGAGCGTTGTACCGGGCCGCTTTCCATAATTTTTGCGTAAATTGACAGGTAATAGGCCCTAGATGAGCCCGCTCTAATCAGATTTTGGTAATAGGACCTAGGTTTTTTTAAAATCACGTTATAAAAGTGAGTGAATTTACAGAGTGCTCCGGGACTGCTACCGCTATGCGCGGGAGGATGCGCAATGGTCGAGGAGGTTGTGCAGTGGATGTGTAGCCTGCGCATCAGCTCTATACATATGTACACAAGATTCACTTTCCTGTTCACATATTGGACAAAGGCCGGGTTGTCTAAGCCGTCAGTTGAGCCTGCTGATGACATGATGGGGGTTCGGTTCCCGCTTCGGCATTATCATGAAAATATATGTCCGCCCCCGCCCCGGTGCGTTGTTTTACTGCAATGGAGCATTAAGAAATCATTGAGAATCGCATCCTTTTGCCTTCTCATTTTTTTCTTCTTCATTTATGAAAAAGAAAGATCCTTTCATTCTAGAAAGTAAAATATACCTCATGTCGTAATTTGTTAGGGGAAAAATAAAACTAACGCTGATAGGAGGGTAAAAATATGGCCGCGGCCCATTGATGGAGCGGAGCGCCTTCAGGGGGTTGGGCCGCGTATCGGCCAGCGGGCCGATTATTGAAATTTTAAAGCAGCCCAATAAGACATCGAATTGCGATATATTGCATGGTTAAGATAGGGCTATGTCTTGTCGTATCGGGCTGACATAGTTTCAATAATCGGGCTGCAGGGGGCGTAGCCCCCTAGTAGCTTCTGTAGCCGGCTGTACAATTTCTTATAGCCTTTTATAGCCGATGGCGATTAAGCAACAGCCGGACGATAAAGTTTATGCTAAACGTTACTAAATACGGATATTAGGACTGAGTTAGTTTTTGGACTACCGCTCTCATTTTGTGCCGTAGTATCTTGATTTATTTTGCGAGGAAAGCTCCGTACTTTTGAAGGATGCCTGTCATTCTTAATATGTTGGAGCGCCTTCAGTTTCGTATGATACTGTGCAATACTTCTGGTGTGAAATAGTTGCTTCAGACGCCGTGGCACGCTGCGGCGCGGCGGGCGGGCAGAGAGCGCGAAACGCGCATTGGCGCCTACAAACCTAACAGGGATACTTCACGCACTGCGCAATGCGTGATGTATCCCTGTTAGGTTTGTAGGCACCAGTGCGTCGCCGCTTCGCTTTGTGTTAGGCTCTAATATTTAATCACGCGGAGTCAGCGTTTTTCAACTCATGATTTTGAAATGCTCGCACACTCTGTGTGGATTATTCTCATTTTAATTGATGAAAAAAATATGTTTTAAAGGAAAATATAACGTGTGTTTTGTAAATATTAAGGTAGTTTCATATCAAAATTAATGATTTCCAAAGCAAACGAATTTCTACACAATTTCTTATAGCCTTTTAAAGCCAATGGCGATAAAGTGCAAAGCCCGGCGATAGGAACTATAGCCCGACTGTATAATTTTTTATAGCTTCGTATAGCCCGGCTATATGATTTGCTCCGCTTTCTACAGCCAGCTATATGATTTTCAATAGCCTTCTTTAGTCGGCTATAACAACTCCTATGGTATTTCGAAACGCAGCTCCTATCGCCAATTTTTACCAGGGAACATTGTCAACGCAGTCGACGTAATATAATTTTCATTTTGCTGGAGTAATAAAATCGCATACTTAAAATTATAGAAGCATCCATCAAAATGCTTATTTTTCATGCACTATTGCATTTTTGGAAATTAGAGAATCGTCCCTTTTTTATTTGTTTCAAAAAAAGGAAGGTGCATTTAAACATTTTAAAAACTCTACTTGTGAATGATTTTAGTTGAAATTTTGCATAAGAAAGTTTAAAAATGGACGTGTTTATGCTAAAAGGAATTATACACTTATGGTTTGCGTGGAAGAATGTTCCTTTTGGCACAAATACGTCCAAATGAATGTTAATGCAAACCGTATCTGAGGCTAATTCAGTCTGATTAGGATGTGTCATCGGCCAAGAGCAGACTCGTCTGCAAAAGAGCAGGTTCACAGAGAAAAGAAAAAGAAGAGGAAAGAAATTGAGTTGCGAAAAACTTCAGCGGAAAGTGCTTTTTCATTTTCAAATGAATTTATTTACTGGAAATGAGTTTTCCCTGCTTCCATGAAAACATTATTTTTCAAACACAAATTAACTCATGCGCCTGGGCTGAGAAACCAACTCGTGACAAATCGACAATTTCTTTTGCTTACTTTCATTCATGGTCAACGTAGCTACGTTAAAAGGTATTTTCTCGGAAATTTAAACAGCTATTTACGATCATTCATTTGCACGTAATCGACTCTCCTTTCCTTTCCGCGGCAAACCGACCGTCATCTTCTTTACTTTTTTCCATCTCGGCCATTTCAGCGTGAAACGAAATACAACTGTGTGAGAGAAACAAGCAATTCGCCCTCAGTTAGAATCACGAAATAGAAAAACTAAAAGAATTCCATCATAGCGCTTGGATGCAACTATTCGAGCACCACGGACGTCCGTGTTGCATACGCACCGGAGTGAAGGCGTTTTGAGTCTCCAGGCGCTCACAGTTTTGGCCGCGGCGCTGCAATGCGGCGTTGGGCAGTACTACGAGGATTCGTAAGGATAGATCGTCCTCAATTCCTGTTTTGTACTGAAAGAACATCTATTGAGCACGAAAGGTTCCTCAACAAATCACGCTTCGCGCATATCTATGTCAAAATTGAGGCACCAATAATTCTCACAGCCTACGCCTGTATCCGTCTGTTGGCAACAGCTGAAAGCTCATAGGGCGCTCTTTCATAGCATGGGAACATCGAAGTCTAAAAGTCAGCAAAAATTATTCTGCTGCAAAATTTGAGAGAAGTGTGAGTTTTTCTCTTCAAAATTCTGCATTCTGGCCGAGATAGTAAATAATTTATCTCCCCCCCCCCCCCTTTAATCCTACTGTTACAAGGAGAGTTCTGGTAGGATTTTCGGAAAATTCGGGTCGATCATAGAATCTTGCTCTGATGTTTGACTTTGTAAATTAGCGAAAAATAATAAGATTCATCCGATCAGTAGTTTTCTACGTTAGATATTAATTGAGATATCGCGCTTTTTAAAAATTTCGATTTCTAACATCATCCACCACAGTAGTAACACCATTGCTTTCTTCCACCTCCACCTCGCTTTAATCAATCAGTGAGACACACATTCGCTTTGGTTACTCTACGTGAAACTCAAATGAAAGCAAGGTAGAAGAAACCAAGAGTGTCACTGCCGTGGTGGATGGCGTCATAAACCGATTTTTTAAAGCACGATATGCTGTTAGTATTGAACGTAGAAAGTTGCTGTTTGGGCAGATTTTATTATTTTTAGCTGATTTACAAGAATTTTTTTTTTTTTTTTTATAAATTTTATTGATATTAACCAATACAATAAATGTCACTACTACCTAATTAACCTAAGGTATCTATTGACTATTTTTAATATTAAGTTAAAGTTTTAAAAGTAAAGAACGTATAATAAGTATTCTAATACAATACTTATTATTCTAACTAACAGTATTTAATACTGCAGTTGTTGTCTTAATATAATATGTACCAAATATAAGTGTAGATATAACTTGTAAAGGAAAAACAAAACAAAAGAGAAAATTAACAATGTTAAGGGGCAAGATTTAATAAATAGATTAAAGAGGATTTCTGTGTGGTTTTATTTGCTCCATGTGCCATTTTTGTGTCAATGCTACTCTTTCAAGCCGCAGACTAGTATAGGTGCAGAAATCTGCCGTCTAGATTAGTCCTCAAGCTATCAGACTTATTATCGTCACATCTACAGCCATATTTACAAGAATCAAGCATCAACACGGATCTGTGGCGAGCACAATTGACCCCTTGAACAGCCTATCTCTTACCGTCGATCCGACGGGCATCGCGCGGTTTACTTGAAGAGAGCAAAATAACAAGAACAGGCGAGCGTTTTAAAAGATTCGTATATCTTAAGTTCAAGGAGTCATTTTTCTTTCAATTAACTTTTAGCGCGCAATCAAGCGAAAGTGACTCGGCCTGGAGGCAACGTAATTCGAGAGGCGGTCGGGGCGGGGAGCGGGGGGCGGGGGGCGGAGTGGGGCCGCGCAAAAATATAATTCCCGTTTTAATCCTGTCAAGAGCGAAACACCAGCAGCGAGACGCGCACGCCGATAAGTACCCGGCGGCAGCGCACTGTGGAACGAGCTTTCGAGAGAATTCGGACACGAAATTTACTCTTAAAATTCCTCAAAGGAGGGGTATCGATAACGGCCGTTTTTGGGCCCTCTGAATTTCCTCAATTCTGCGATTTTTTCCTCGTCGAAGGTCTAAAATTTTACGGAACGCATCACGATTTGCTCATTTCTGGTCGCTTTTTGAGTCCAATACTGGCCTAAACATGGATCTAAGGGCCGACTTCGGCGAAAAATGCGAATCCTTTAAAATTCCCACGGGACCGTTTCGGCAAGGACTGCTTTTTTTTTTAAATTTTTGAAACATGAAGCAGTGAAAATTGTAATAAAAAGTAATTTTGGATGAGTCGAGTACATAGATTTGCTACCATTTTGGGTAAGGGCTCCATGACTCGACGAAACGTAACCTCCAAATTGACTGATATGTCGTCCCTCCTATGATGTAACGACGTAAATGCTTTTGGGTAGAGCCAAGAGCTCTCTTGTCCGTACTATAAGTCCATGCTTTTTAAGGCTCACGAGAAAATCAAGATACGCTCTTTCGTCAGAAGAGCGACGATGTCCATACGTCCTTGACAAGAAAAAGCGCCGTATAAACACTCAGCAGATGCCAAATTTCTTCGAATAAAACATATATTTTTGAGGCAAGTTATTCATAGTGTTCCTTGCAATTTTCAGTTATTTTAGATTAAATTATGAACAAACTTGTCCGGCAAATTGGAGCAAAAATATTTAGAATTTCCTCAGTAAATTTGCATCTCACTGAAGTAAATCTGGAAATTTCTGAAGGCCCATACGGCGTTTTTCCTTAGGTCGACAGCATGGACTAGCGGTCTCAGAGACAAGAGACCCTCCACTGGTATTTTGACAATGGTGGAAGTTTTTACTTCGGGGTGCATTCTAATGTTGACTTACCTACATGGTTGATGTCAAACAACATGTTGGCAGTTTTGTTTTGCAAACAAGCCGAAGTTTGGGAAACTTTTTTTGGTCATGACGTCATGAAGCTCATCATCGACCATGTAGGTAGGTCAACAGTCGAAATTAGGATGATGACTGTTGCTCCCTTATAATTGTCCATAAGGAATTGTTGAATCCCCGAAAGTAAAAGCTTCCACCTGTCGCCAGGAGGCCAGTGGAGGGTTTCTTGTCTCTGGTCGTTCCATTGTGCGGTGGCGATGGCGGCGGGCGGGCAGGCTTTTGAGGCCCAGACGGATAATGGGCGAGTAAATGCTTTGGTGAAAGAGAAAAAGCGAGGCATTGGGGCTAAATCCGACGGGATTTACAGCCCCTCTGTTTTGACTCGGCGAACAAGTGCCTCGTGAATACTAAACATGGAGCTGAGCAGCGTGTTCCCAGTGTGACCACCCGTGAACCGCTTTATTAAAACCCAGGCCCCTTCGCTCACTCATTCCGCCTCCTCCTCCTCTTCGCCACGAAAACTTCAACGGACCGCGCTTTTGGATGTTTACCAAGGTTGAAGCGCCCGACAGCCAAGATTTCACGGGAGTCAACAATTGGTTTTTGAGAGGGTTCCTCGAGTTGGAATAATGGACAGATCATGCAAAACTCACCGCGTGACTCTTCGCCGCAACAACTGTGCACGCCGCGTGACTTCTAACCAGAGAGAGAAAAGACACCCGCCACTGGCCTCTTGGCGACAGATGGAAGCTTTTACTTTCGGGGACTCACCAATTCCTTATGAAAAATTTAAGGGAGCAACAGTCACCTCTCTTATTTTGGCTGTTGATGTACCTGCATGGTGGATGATGAGCTTCGGGTGACGTCACGAGCCAAACGAGTTCCTCAAACTACGGCTTGTTTGCGAAACAAAACTGCTAACACGTTCTTAACCATCAACAATATAGGTAGATCAACAATCGAATGGTGAAGTCCCGAAAGTAAAAGCTTCCACCATTGCCAAGACACTAGTGGAGGGTCTCTTGTCTCTGCTTTTAACAGCAGCTTGTTGTTGTACTTTATAAAATTTCTTTCTCAGGTAGAGGAATGCCCGCTGAAGTTTCTTGAAATTGTCACCTTTCGGCCGAAGTATCACAAGCGCCGATTGAGCAACAATTTTCGTACAGCCAAAGACAAAATAAAAGCCCGCATTGAATAGCAGAAGTGCGTGACCGGCCGAAAACTAGGTATCTAAAATTCCACGTGAAATTCAGTCTCCACATTGAAAAATTATAAATCGAATTCAAAGGATTGAATCTCTCGGGATCAGACCGAAATGGCACGTTTCATCAAAAGAAAAAGGGGGCGAGGTTTAGTTTCATTTGGTTAAAATTTGAGCTATGGGTTCATTCTTTGACATGGCTGTAATTAATTTGAGAAGGAGAGAAAGTGTTTTTAAGCTTGACTCGCGAGGGTCTGACAATCGAGCTGAAATGTTCGCGCCTAAGTGATCAATTTTACTGCGCCGTAGCACTCCGCGGCGCGGCGGGTGACCAGCGTGCGCCTACAAACCTAACAGGGATACTTCACGCATTGCGCAACGCGTGAAGTATCCCGTTAGGTTTGTAGGCGCCGCACCAGTGCGGATTTCGCTCTAGGTTAGGCGATAATGTTTAAACTCGCGGAGTCAGCGTTTTTCAACTCATGATTTTGAAATGTTTGCACGCTCTGCACGGATTATTATCATTTATATTGATGGAAAAAAATATGTTTTAAAGGAAAATATAACGTGTGTTTTGGAAATATGCAGGTGGTTCCGTGTTTAATTTAATGATTTCCAAAGCTTTTTAATTTTTCCTTTGTATTTTGTGCTTTTACTGTGCTGCAGCGTGGTGTATTCGCAACCAAACGCTCATAATTGGACGTGTTTGACTGTAAAAGATCGATTTAAAAGTAGGTTAAAACCAAAGATTGCGTCCTCCTTGATTTTTCCTCTCTTTTTCATTTTTGTATAGTTCCTTTCAACACAAGAGATTAATATCGCGATGCCATCGCTTAGAAAAGGTTTTACAAATATTAGCCACGTTTTAAAAATATAATGTTTTTAAAATGAAGTAATATTATCATTTAAAAAAAGGTATATAAATACGGTATATTTTAAATCGACAAATTTATAGATAGAAGTAAAACCAAATATTCACCAATGAAAATTTGAAAGATGAATAAAAAGAATAGGGTAACATTTCATTTTAAAAAATGAGTTACCATGACAACACCTTCTTCTCTCTCAATGCTCTAATTCGATATTGGCAATATAATTTTAAATGCGGACTGGAATATAACCTTTGAACCAGGTCACTGTTTCTTATTTTAAGCGTGGACGAAAATTACTGGACTAAACAGGTGCCCGGACCGAAAATTGTTGACGGAATGTCCTGAAACCATTTCTTTAATTAGGTGATATTTCGGATACTTTTAGGCTACACGTATGTGTAACCTCTTTTGTTTGCCTTTCACTTTTGCAAATTCGCCGGATCTTTAAGTGTCGAAGGAGATCCACGCAGAAAGTAAAAACAAAATATCCGATCAACTATACGATAAACCCCGATAGCACACCCTAAGTGCGTCCCGTAGTTTGCGAAAGCCTCTTGAGCTAAACTAATTTACCGGAGGATTCTCCTTAAATTTGTCAATGAGGTCAAACAAAGCTCAATCGTTGAATTGGCAGTTTAATTCCTCCCCTTTACGTTGAACGAGTGCCTCGCAGTCAAACCGACGATACTCATCAACGAAACAAATCTGTCTCCACGTTGGGTTCGCCAGAGTTCCTCGGCAAGAGATGTGCCCGGATCCCTAATTTAGTGGCAGTTGAGACTTTACGCGGACGCTCCAATATCCGGTCGGGTCCAAATTTACGGGTGCCCAGCTCCAAACAAGTGAAATTGAGCTTGCAGAACCCAGCTCAAATCAATCGGAAGAGAACGGTAGCCCGGGGTGCGCGGCAAAAAAGTGCAACGATTAATTATTATGGCTCCGAGATCGAAAGTAGAGAAAAAAATCGTTGCCGGTTCTCGCAGTAAAGGTAACTTTTATGGTGTTTAACATGGCGTTAACAGTTTTTGAAGAGTATCTCGGGCAAAACTTGCTCTGATTGCCACTCTTGAAGTAATAATTAATGAATCAGTTAGTTGCTTTGAAAAAGAAAAAAAACCTTGATTATGAGACCATTGCCCTCTTAATGTTGCATTTGTATAGTGGTGCTTTAATGCCGCGAAATGTATAGTATTAAATTTTAGAAAATCTAAAGTTTTACTCAAAAATAAATACAGAAATGGACGAATCTTAGATTATTATTTTGTTTTCTACATAATAAAGGGCATTCCCAATCGGAAATTTGACCTTGGTACAAGCTTAGTATGACATTTTTTCACATTTGAATAGAGTTGCCAAGCTTATCTTGCTAATGTTCCCACAATGTTAGCAGGACATTTATTTTACCTCTGGGACAAGCTTGAGCCCAAAGATTGTGCCAAGGTTAGGTTTGTAAGACTGCTCCAAGCCTATCCTGACAATATTGCCACAATATTGGTGGGACATTATTTTACTTCCGAGACAAACTTGGATATTCAATATTGTGACAATGTTATGTTAATAATATTGCTCCAAGCTTGTTCAGCGGTTATTCTGATCATGATGTTGCCATAGTCTTGATGTTAAAATATTGCCATAGTATTGGCAGGATATTTATTTTACCTCTGAGACAAGCTTGGATTTCCAATCTTCCCTCTGAGGCAAGGTAGGCGATAGAACGCCGTATTACCTGCCGTCCTCGCGGAAGAAATTTCTTAGCGTCGCAATGCCTATAATGTAGGCATACGGAACATTAGAGTGCCGAGGAACCTTCCTAAGTCAGCTACTTCCTTGGCTGCTTGCACTGGCTGAAGTATTCAACTTGGATCCCACTTATAACGGGCACTGCCCAGGCGAAACGAGAACCAGCCCCATTGACGGGGCGGCCGCGCGCGGACCGTTGCCAAAAAGCTCCATTTGAGCCCTTGGCCTAAGAATATCGGTAAGATGGGTTAGACGCCTATGGATCATGTGCCTATTACGTCAAAAAGCAAAAGGTCGCAGTTTTTGCCCTTTAATTTGCCCTTAAAGGGACCGCAACGGCAGATCCGCGGCGAGCGCGCCCTGGTGGCGGAAATAGCAAACGCAGTCGAATTGTGCTCGTCGCGCACAATATTGTGTTAATCTTATGACAATATTAGAAACAGAAGCCTAAAATGTTTATTTTCTTAATCTTGTGACAATGTTAAAGTGCGAATATTACCACAATGTTGTAAAAATAATGTTAGCATAATATCAATTCAGCAGTTTTAGATATCCAATATTGTGTCAATATTATGACAATATTACGAACAGGAGCCTGTTATGTTTGTTGTTCTAACGTTAATTGAAAGTTAACATAATAACAATACCGCAGTATCACAGAGATAACATCGTCTCGATATTATTTTAGCAATTTTGTTTTCCTAATATTGTGTCAATGTTGTGTCAATATTATAAGCAGAAGCCTATGTTCAGTATTTCTTTTAATAATGCGCCAATGTTAAAACTAACATATTACTGCAATATTGAAAACATAACTCTACGACAGTATTAGTTTACCAATATTGTATAACCAATATTGTGACAACATTGTGACAATCTTGGAATCACCGAGCACCATCTGACGTTGGATTTCTAATGTTGCTAATATTGGTGCAATATTAAAATACTAAGGTTATATATCCAGTATTGATGGCATATTGTACCAAGATTCTCAGGCCAACCTTACTGTTGAAATATGCTCACAATCTCGCTAAGGTTGCCACAATATTATTCCGATCTGCCCAAGGTCAAATTTCCGATTGGGTTCATACATACATGTGACTAGCCGCTTTCATAGCACTCAGCGACGCCCAGCCGCCAAAGTCATCCACCCTCCCAAAGCCCTTCTGCACTGAGGGTATTCAAATATCATTTTTTTTTTTCTTTCCTGAATTTTGTAGTATCTTTTTTTTGAGTCTTCATATCACTCATTGTTTACAATGTGCGCTTTGAGACACAAAATCTATGCACAGTGCAGACTACCGAAGTTGTGCATGGCACAAAGAGAAAGAGGTCGCCTTCAAATAACAGATATGCAACCTTTGCGTTTAAGGAACACGAATAGTCGCAACCCTCCGACCGATTACAACATAGGCAAAAAATAATAGTATTACAGTTAAAATGATGCGGTTAAATCATAGTGCGTGTGCGTATGTAAGTAGAACCACGTAGGTTGATACGAAAAATAATCACAATAATTACGAGTCAGAGATTTTTTTCTGATAATTCAAAATCTAAGTCTGTATTATACGATAGAGTAAACGCTCAATTTGCGATTGGACTTTACTACTATACGCCTATTAGCCACCTCTGCCAAAATGAATTCGGATTAGGTATTTGATTTATTTCTGCGCAACTCAAACCAAATAAAAAACGAGGAGTAGACAATTGTTCATAACGATTCTGCAGTATAGCTAAATATTTGTAAATTATCTCTAGAACTAATGGGTGTATGATGAAATTGATAGAAAAAGATAGTCGTGACATGTAACGTTCTTTCTTGGAAGCACTACTGTTTAAGCTTGTCAGTTGACTTATGTGTAATACCATTTTTCTTGCACTTTTCTCTTACAATCGTGAATATAAAATTCTACCGCGTATGATCTCAAGACTCAGGAATTTGAGTCAAAAGTGGTAAAAAGTGTTTTCATCAGTATATACTGTTGGGGTTTTCAAATTTCTGTCTCATCCTTTTTTTCACCCCAAATTGAGGACACCGCACCAAGAACAGCCTATAGGCGTATAGGTCGTTATTACGCCCATCTGCTTTTCGGATTCTACGTACCCTGGACTATGCTGTCGTAGCGATAGAATATAGATCGGTGACGGCTCGAGGTCGAAAAACCTTTTTTTCCGAGTTAAGTCAGGCCTCTGGATCGATGGGTGCAAGAACGACATATAAACGGGCCTATAAACTTAATATAAGGTGCTAGTTACCCCTTTCTTTACTTACTATCGATATTCTTTCATTTTGCGTTAATCATGCGTGATTAAAATGATTTATACTTCATATTGCCACCAAAATGTCTGTTGGGCGTAATAATAGCCTATGAACCGCTTTTTAAAATTAAATATATTAGAGTGTAAACCCAAAATGTATCGCAAAATCTACCCGGCATCCTTCAATAGAAAGGTCAGGTGCACGCATATCTATTTCTACAAGACGACTTCCTTGTTTTCGTCTGTTTATTTTATTTTCTCGAGGCAGTTGCCACCGTATGAGTCACTCGTGCTTGATATGATCTCCATTACTTATCGTAGATTGAGATACATCACGAGTAGTTTAGTGTCATCCATTCATTAACACACGTCTATTTCCAGAAAATCCATCAATCCATCGCAATTTATATGATTTCTCAATCATCGTTGCATTGAAATGATAAGTACTTTTACGAGTTACTAGAATCAATTTAAAAGAGACACGCAATTAAGTAGATGAGAAACTACAGGAAAATTCATAACACGCCGTCCCCGCCACCCTAAACGTCATGTTCTTGTTCTAATTTTAAAGTGTGAGAGGGCCGAGGGCTGTACAAAATTAATGATCAAAACTAGAAATTTCTGTTTTCCTCAATTTTCTCTGCGACCGCGGCGGCGCAAAAAACACTATCCATTTCCATTTAATGGAAATTTTTTTTACAAAAAAGGATGACGGAACGGAGGTAGAAAGGAATGGGCAGGTATGGGAAAATGGTATTGTGATTACACACATTGATGGCTAAGTTAACCCCGGCTAACGAACAGCGCTGTCTGAGTGACAACTTTAGCAAAAGCGAGTCAACGACTTTGACGTATTCTACAGTGCAAAATACGCAGGCTCATGATTTTAGTTATTGGTCAATCCTGAAGGGGAGCGCTGCAATGACGTTGTAATGTATGAAAAAATTGCAAATCTAACCTTAAAATTAGGAAAATGGCGACCACGGAAAACTTCACTGTGGGCATAGTTAAGTTGGCATTTTTTAAAATGTAAAAATCAGCATTTGAAACTTATCGGACTTTTTGTTTTAATGCATGTAATTTTTTTCTCTGTAGGTTTCTCTACGCTCTGCAAAATCGTTAGTCTGCAGATAGGCGATAGGTATTCGTTAGTGGATCGACATGGACAATTTCATACGTAGCTGTAATAGTTTTGAGAAAAGAATAGATTTCGAGTGAACGCCTCATTTGATAACGCTGGGAGGTGGAGGAAACGGATGCAGAGACGGGTGCAAGGGATACAAGTTTCGCTTCCGGAGGATCCAACCCCAGTCCCTCCCAGTCGGAATTACCAACGGCCAAAGCTGCCGAGTTGGGATCAAAAATCACCGAGCGCCGTTCACGCTCTGCTCTTAATCGAGCTTAATTTCCCGTGAAATCCGACATTTTTGCCGGCAACTAATTAGCCGGGAGCATCCGGTGGATCACTAATTGGTCCCGAATCAGATCGAGCATCGCAAATTGGCAATGAATTTCTCAACTTAACTCCTTTTGACTATGGTCCCCCCATTTTTCTTGACTAGTCGCTCTCCGAACTTGATAAGCTCGTCTTTTCCAAGCTCATGTATCCCTTGTTGCTCGATTTACTTGGTATCTCTGCTTCTCTCACCATTTCACGCGCCTTTGCTCGCTTCACATGTAGACAATTTTGTCACTCTCAACTTCGAGAAAAAATTATTTAGACCATTATCACGTGAACCGGACTCATATGTATTTTGGTCTACTATAATGGTTTATATTCACAGTAACAATCGTTCAAATACCAAAGCTAAAATGTGTCCAAAAGGATTTAGTAAATCCGTATTTTCACAAACGATCAATAAGCGTAAACCTTCTGACCCATTTTAGCTCGATCCTTCATTAAATTAGACCGGCTTTAGCAAAAAGGAACCAAGCCACATACGCTTTTGTCAAATTTAACTGGGCAATTTTATTTTTTTTTCGAGAGAACTTTCGTGCGGATTCCTTTGAAAATTTTAAGGAATTTGCTCGGTACCATGCAGAAAATTCACTGTTTGTACACAAATCCGCACAGCCGTGTTCATGTAAGAAATTAAATTTAGCACTAGCTGATGTGGCTTGGTTCCTTTCTGCTTAACGTGGTCCAAATATATGCATCGGTTTCCTACTCCGGAATTCAAGTTAGTTTGTGACCCGTGCTCATTTTGTAGAATCCTGTTAGTCTTACGGATTTGGACCATGAGGCTGCTGCAAACTTGGCCAGACGCAGCAAGATATCTGCTCATTAAATTTCTGGATGGGAAGCGTCAGTCGTGTCGGCGTTATGGCCGCGTGCCCAATTTTCAATGAGGTTTTCACGGCCTCGCGGAGATGGTTGGATTTAGAAACAATGAGGACCGATTGTAAATTCAAAGTTGATGAGTACCTTGAAGCCCAACGTAGCGTTCCTGGAGTGCCGTTTCTATCGCTCCCTCGACCAACGGAAACGGAAAATCTCTTAATGGGCGAAAATAGGACTCTTTTCGTCGCTCCTCTGACGTAAGGACGTATCTCGAATCCCGCATGGGCCCCAGAAGACATAGATTCATCTGGGAAACAGGGCTCATGTGAAAATTCCGATACGCCCTTACGTTAAAAGAGCGACCTGAGAGGATTTTGAGGTGATCCCCGTGCAGAGGAGACAATTTGGCTACTATTCATTTAGGGGCCGTCCATAAAGTGTGTAACGCTCTAGGGAGGGAGGATAGGTTGAGAGGAGCGTTACGTCACTCTGTTTTTACGTGGTAATTTAGGTACCTATGCCACAAAAGCATTATGAGGGGGGGGGGGTCAAAAATTCCAAAAAAGTGCGTTACGTGATTTATGGACGGCCACTGGACTGCTTATCTGCCCCGTGGCTCTCTGGGTAAGAATTACAATATCAAGAAACCTAGAAAAGCGTGGTGTTAAATTGTACTGACACGGAGCTTTTTAAGGTTTGTTGATGGCAGTATCAGGGTTGCCGACTACCTGAAAAACCGGGAAAGTCAATGAATTCGCGGGAAAAGTCGGAATTTTCTGACACATCTATTAATCACTAACACTTATCACTGATCTTTTAACGTTTTTACCTTTTACTGGTCTTTTTTAAGGTTTGTCTTCTTTCAATCAGCTACTGAATACCTTTCTTCATCATTATTGATATATAAACAAGGATTTTTCCCCAAGATTCAGTGAAAGTTAGCGTAGGTATAGAAGAAAAGAAGGAAAAAAGGTGTACCATCACCATGTGACGCCGCGCCGTTGCGTGCTGGTTTCTTTTATTTTAATTTATTTTTCATTTTTTTTTGGCGCGTATACGTAGTATACCGCCTTTGCGATCGTTTCGACCCCCCACTCGATACAATAACCGAGTCCCTTAGTTCCTTACCGAAAAGTGACTACCGCGAACTTCTGAGATTTTCCAAAGCGTGTAAAAAGTTTATTTATCCGTCAATAATTATGATTTAAAGTTGTTTCTCATTCTGGGGCTCTTAGTTTATGTGTCAGTGAATACCAAGAGTCTACGTTACTTGGTTTTTTTTAAAAAAACCTTAGAATGCGACGCGCTGATTTAAAATATGCATATATAAGCAGAAGCAAGCGAACTGATTCGAGGATGGCTGATCAGGTCGGCACTCGTTGAATGAGAATTTCACTTCTTCGTTTTGTTTAAAACGTTGCTTTGACAGATCTCCATACCCCTGTTATCCTTTTCAAAAGTTGGTACTCCTTGCTCTGATAGCCGGGCCAGCAGGATAGTGGTAAGTGCAATCTGTGATGAGCCTCGAGACTCATTAGACCATGTGCTAACCGTGGCCCATACAGAAATTCACTCCCCTATCAGGCCAAAACAGTGCACAGGCAGGCACAAAACCCAGGTAGTGTCCCGGTCCTGGCTCGGTTCGCCGCGTCGCTTCCCAGCTGAAGAACAAAAGGCGACCCTCGCGGCCCTCGCCACAGTCAGACCTAATTACTTTCACTCGATTACCCATTTCACCGTCACGCTGGGATCCATCAAATTTTCGAAAAAATTGTTTCGCGAGTACTTAGCAATTTTTTCCTTACTCTCCGTTCAAAGACGAATTGAAAGAGGTCTCATTCATAAAAATCGGCCGAATAGAAGAGAAGTTACAGTATTCGAAATCCGAAGAAATCAACGAAACTTCTCCATACAAAAAATAAAATGAAGGGGAAAAAAGAAATGTATAAATTACAATTAAATATAATTGACCTCAGAATTTGGCAAGCAATTCAACTATATAACGGAGAAAAAATTGGGAGAAATTACAAAAAATTCGCCTCTTGCAAGGGGCTTCCTTGTAAGAATTTTGATCTGAAGGCAAGGATTGAATACCAGCGCAATACTCCATACAATACAGGGTGTGCCTGAACGAACATTTTTTTTTGTGTCAAAATCGAAAATTCTAAATATTTTTTAACTACAGTGTCTCTTGAGTCGTTTAAGCCAAAAAAAAATTCCGTCAAGATTCTGGAAAGTAAAGGCGCTTTAAAAGTATTCTGGGGCTATGTATCCTAACTGTGTCCACACATGGTTTCTGTTCAGCATATCCATGTGTAAGTATTTTTACACGTAGAATCTAATTTTCACGTCAGGGAGTCGACACATCTCGATTTTTTCGATTTTATACGGAAAATTGATGGTTTTTCGGGATTGAAATTATTATTGTTTCATGAAAAATAAATGCACCCAAAATGACTATAGCATATTGATTTTTATATATTTGCACCCACGAAATTGGTTGGTAAATTCAACGAGTGAGTGCATCGACCTGGTATATCAAGTTTCTGCAATTTTTTACGGCAAATCGGTAGATTTTCGGGATGTAGATTGCTTACTTTCAATTCATGAATGAATAAAGCATGGACATGGTTGAACTTCTTTGCATGGAAATACGTTTAAAATAACAAAATCAAGACATATTTAATGCAATTGCATTTATATCGAGTCAATTTCTTTTCAATAATATATCGGGATTTATAATAGGTACCGGTGATTTGGATATTTTAGCCCCAAAAAGACCTTTAAATCGACTGTATCTTTCAGGAGTTCGACAGAATTTTTCCTTTCTTCGCTTAAATTATTCCGTAGCACTTTTCTTTAAGAATCTGATAAGATATTGCTGGGGCAGATCAAAAAACTTAAACTCGTTCGAATGGCTTTCTACATTCACAATACAAGGTCTCGTCAAAGTGCGTCGTTGAAGAGTTGGATCGTATGAATTCTCTTGTTGTGCCACTTGCCTATTTTGAAATCTCTGTAAATGAAAACTAAAGGGGTTGATATGTGTGAGTTAATGACGCGCCTTATCAACACATTGTGTTGGAGTTCACTGCTTGTTTTTACTTTGTTGGCGGTTGATAATGGTGTAAAACGTCCTACGTATAATTGTGTGTATTTTCAAAAATATATAACTCTTTACAGCGGAAGTGTGGCGTCCCTGATTTCTCATCTGACTATAACCTTGCGCTGCATTCGTTTCAAAAGGGGGCGAGGGTGCAAAGCCCATGTATTTGGCAGCAGGTGGAGTAAAATCAAAACCAATACGTATTCCGCCTTGTTCGGCACGATTGCTGAAATGGGAGCTCATTCAATAATTTCACTCATAAATGCAATAGATCATACTATTCTTGGTCGCTCTCGCACGGATGTCTGCACTCTAACCGGCTTCGATGGGGTGTATGCGAACGTTGTCAGCTTGAAATGATGGGCCAAGGATCACCGGTGCACACGGTAAATTAATACTTCCGGTTGCAAGCGCTACGTGCCACGAATGTTTGGAAAAGGCCTCCAATCGTTCTGCGTATTCTTAAGGTTAATGTTCATGTGCGGCAAATGACAAATGGATTTTCAATGGAAATATTATGAATTATTCTAAAAGGCTTTAAAACATAAACGCCTATCAAGATCGTGACTAGTAATTGATACCAGGTTATTTCCATTATATTCATTTATTATTAATGGTCATATACCATTTCACTCATTTAGTTTATTTTATTTTGTATTTAAACTTAGTTTATGTTCAAAAGTTTTTCTAGAATCCCCAACAAAAAGACCATAAAATACTACCTACTCTACATTGGTAACAATATAAATTACAGAGCTAAAATGTTTTTCAACGTGTATTATACGGCCGTTTTCAATTCGCCTTCACCTGCGTCCGCAGCAATTGTTGTTACGAATACGTTGTGCGTGCTGATTTTAGCTCATTACACACTCGACCCTCTGATGGCGTTTTATGTGCGCGAGTAGAGCAATGTGTCGGAAAACGAACGAAGTAGGCAATGAGCGATTCATTCAATCTTACTTCTGTTGTTCTCCAACAGGATGCTCTACTTTTGCACATTAAGCGCCTTTAGAGAGTGAGCTGAGATCAGCACGCACAACATATTCGTAACAACAATTGCTGCAGACGCAGCAGAAGGCGAACTTCCTATCACACTTTATTTTTCATACGGAAAACTATTCAACGGCAATTTTTTAAAATTGCCGTGATTTTCTTCTCTGTGCGAGGAAAATTCTGCAAAAATTTCAAGGAATGATGTCAATTTGTTCTCCTTTAAAAAAATAACATAAAGGCGGAGATTTTCAGACACCGCAAACGAGATATTACGTGTGATTATTGTGACTTACGCCGTCGATATGCATAAATTTTAAGGTATCGACCTAAAGATATCGGATCTCCACGGGTAAATCCCTCCCTTAGAGCAACATTATTTTATGGAATTAAAACGATGCAACCTTGCTTTTTCCCTGCGGTATGCAAAGCCCGTTCGGACGGAGATCCGCATCTCAGATCGTCGCTCCTTTGACGTAAGGGCGTATCTCCAATCGAACGTGAGCCCTGTTCTCCATATAACTTTATGCTTTCCGGGGCTCATGTGGAAATCGAGATACGCCCTTACGTCAGAGGAGCGACGAGATGTGGCAACGTCAACGAGAAATGCATTCAAAATTCCAGGGTCATTTGGTTCTGCGTGCATTATCAAATTGTTGCGGCGCTCCTGCTCATTCCCTCCACGTTGCGCTTCTAGGAAACTGAGTTAGGTAACACACCCTTAATTATTCTGCTTGTATACCTCGCCCAGACGATTCGCTTCGTATCAAACTCTGACGTGAATCGAAACTTGAGCAGTGTAATATTCGAGACCCAAGTTTATCACACACAGTTGTTTGAATTTAAATTTCGTCAGAGGGTCCTTCCATATTTTTCCCTCGACACGAAAGAAAGAAAAATGGCAATCTAATTCTGTAGTTAAAGTTATAGGGTTAGTTATCATCTTTATGCAATTTTGAAGACTGTAATTTGTGAACACTTGTATAGGTAGTTAAGACTGCTTACGGATAGAATATTAAAATTTCTAAAGTTGTACGTGTGCAAATATTGCTTTTATTGCTAATATTGAAATATTGTTTTATTCATGAATGGTGTCCAATTTTACTTCGTTATATTTTATATCCTTGAGCGTTACGGATAAACCAATGGAGGTATTCAATGCAAGATTCATATTTGGCCTCGTTTCCAAGGGACGCTCTCATGAGATTTGTCCTACAGTTGAATCGTGGGAATAAAACTTTGGAGATTTTTTGCAGTTACCGTCTCCACGGGACGAGGCCTCCAAGTTTTCGCGGGAAGATAAATCAGCACAAATCTTGTAAGTTATACTGGAATTGAGGTATAAAATTGAGCACAATTAACAAATAAGCAAACACGAACAATAGAGTGGAAAATGAAATATCACACAATTTGCTTTTCATTTCTCTTCCTCTTTCAGCTAGTCTTGGATCTCTACAAGGATCCTTCTTGGTAGGTACTGCGATTAATATTGAGTTAAGTCAATGCTCTTCCAATCTTCGCAAGTGAGACTTTACGATGCGACAAATCTCATGAAAACGTCCCGTAAGAAGAATAGAGAATCTAATTTTTTTGTGTGAAGAAACTTTTTGATTTTGAAATAAAATAGTGTATTTAAAAACCGACAAAACAATGCTGAAATTTAAGAACCAGGAAGTTTACTTCGTATGCTTCATCAACTTTTCGATTCACTTCCACGCAGGTGATTAACAATTTTGGTCATAGGACATTTCGTCAACGATTTTTTGTCCGCGCACCTGTTTTTTCCAGTAATTTACGTCCACGCGTTTTTTCAGCACGGGCGTTTTGGTCCACGTGCCAGTTGAGACCCAAAGTTAATTGGCCCACATGTAAATACAAACGACAATTGCTCACGACGTTTTTGGATGAGAATGTAAAATGTCTTGGAAGAATGAGGGTTTGCTTGTTTTTTTTTTTTGTTTTGTCTGTTTGGTCCAACGGAGAATAATATAGAGTTAAGAGTTTTGGTAAAAATGGGGGAGCGTCAATTCCATGAGATAAAATTCACTAAAACTCTCTACACCTCTTTCGTGTAACAGAACTCAATTATCTTTCAAGAAATTCCCACCTTGTTATACCTGAACCGGATGAACCTCTTGATTTGCCTCCGCTAAAGGCTCCTAGATTTTTCCAGTGTACGATAAGTATCTTGATTTATTTTGCGAGGAAAGACTGTACTTATAAAGGATGCCTGTCATTCTTGATACGTTCAATTTCGTACAATACTGTGCAACACCTCTGTTGTGTAATAGTTGCTTCAGGCGCCGCCGCACGGCGCGGCGGGCAGGCGGCCAGCACGGAACGCGCATTGGCGCCTACAAACCTAAGTGGATACTTCAAGCATTGTGCAATGCGTGAAGTATCCACTTAGGTTTGTAGGCGCCAGTGAGCTTCTCGCGCTGGCAGCACGCCGCTCCGCTCTCTCAGGCTTTTTATTTCATACTCGCATAGTCAGCGTTTTTTAACTCAGGATTTTGAAATGTTTGCACACTCTGCATTGATTCTTCTCATTTAAATTGATGGGGAAAAATATGTATCAATTTATCAAAGGAGAATAATAATATAATGTGTGTTTTTTAAATATTGGTGGTTTCGTGTCAAATTGAATGATTTCCAAAGCATTTTAATTTTTTCTTTGACTTTTGTGCTTTTATTGTGCTGCAGCGAGGTGCACGCGCAACGAAACGCTCAAAATTTGACGTATTTGACTCTAAAAGATCGATGTACAAATGGGTTAAAACTAAAGATTGCGTGCTTCTTGGGTTTTTTTCATCTTTTGCAGTTTCTGTCGGCACAACCGCGGCTTATTCAGATTAATGTCGCTTGGAAAAAGTTTTACAAATATTTGTCACGTTTTAAAAATATAAATGTTTTCAAAATGAAGTAATAATTTCGTAAAGAAAAAATAAAAAAATAAAAAAAGTACCTATACACATATAAGGTATATTGTAAATCGAATATTTTAAGGATAGAAATAAAACCAAATATTCACCAATGACAATTTAAAAAGATGATTCAAAAGGAGAAAGTAATAACATTTCATTTAGAAAATGAGCAACCATAACAATACCTCCTGCTCTCTCAATTTCTCATTTCCATATCGTCAAACTAATTTTGCATACCGACTAAAATATAACGCTTGAACCAAGTCACTGTTGCTTATTTTACTTGTTGGCGTAAACTACTGGACAAAAAAGGTGCGCGGACAAAAAATCGTTGACAACGTGTCCTGAAACCACAATTTTATGGAAAACGTTGTTCGTAAAAACGCAATTCATATCGTTAAAAAATTATGTGAGATCAAAACCGAAGAAAATATTCGGACGAATAATTGACTGCATATAGACCTTGTTTAATCATCAAATTTTGCAAATTTTCGTGGTTAAAATTGCATTTTTCTTTAACTTTTATTAAACGTATTCCATGCGCCAATATTTAAGTCGATGTAACATTCTAGGCATCGAAAGTTAGTTTGCTTGTGCCTCCTGTCAAGCTGAAATTCTGGCGTTTGTTTATTTCGTTTTTTGAGCGGACGATACACGGTACTGGGTTTAAGATTTGGAGTGTATTTCAATAATAGGCCAGTTGCGCTGGCAACGGCATCGTGTTTTGATGCTTGATTCTTTTTGATTAGCTAAAAATAAGACAATCTGTACAAACAGCAACTTTCTACGTTGAATATTAACCGAGATATCGTCCTTTGAAAAGTCGGGATTTTGACGTCATCCATCGCAGTAGTGCGGTGTTCTACCGCGGTGGATGACGTGATAAATCGAGATTTTCAAGGCGCGATATCTCCGTAAATATTGAACGTAGAAAGTTGCGGTTTGGATAGATCTTATTATTTTAAGCTAATTTGCAAGAATCAAGCATCAAAACAGGATTCTGTGACCAGAGCAACTGATCCATTGCGATTTTGAGACGCGACGCGACGGTCGGCACATATGCGAAATGAGTTAGAACTTGAAACTCGGCGGAACCCAATCTGTAGATGTAGTTACCCGGCGCTGTGTGTGTTACCCGTGTGGTGTGTCTTTTCCAAATAAAAGGGATGGTCGCTCCACGAATGGTCCTGCGGCTCGGAACCCGAGTCTAGGAACTAAAAGGGGCTACCAGCCACGGTTACCTCTCTGAGAACAGTTTTCGCCGGGAATTTTATGGCCCAGGTCCTGCTCATTCCTTCCTTTCATCCCCACTCCCTTTGCTTGAGCTCCGATATTCACATCCAAAAAAGTTGTCCGGTGTTGTACTTCCACTGTTGCCGCAGAAATTCTGGGCTCACATTCAGATAAAGAAGTTTGGTCACGTGAACCAGAGTCAAGGAAACACGCCGTTTGAACATTCGAGAGTTGCCAAAATTCCTCCGATAAAATATTATTGTTGAGAAGAGTAATGAACAATTTTCCTTCACGTTACTTCGTTCAGGTTACTTTTTCCCATATTAACACAACAGCCGGTTACTTTGTTTTATTGTGTATGCTTCTTCCCTCGTCGTATGCTTAAGTTGCATATGCAAATTAATGAAGGCGCATTATCATTTCCCCGATCTTAGAGACGAAATAGCTACTTTAGAAAACGTGAGAGTGAAAAGTCTCCCTCGTATCCACCACCGTAGAGTTTCTTCATTTTTTTTCTCATTTTCTTTCTTTCTTTTTTTTCAATCTGTTTTGACAGACAAGAGTTATGAATTTCTATGTCGATATCTAACAGACTCTTTCAGCTAAACGATGTATTCCGCGTATATATTATGTTTTAATTTTTGGTTCCTGGAAGTTTATTATTATCATCTGCCAATAGATGTATGCGAAGTTTCCTCCAATGAAAGCGCACGGACGAAAGACGAAACATTTTAAAGAGGAATTTTTCATGAAACAACGGTTAAGTCGCACGAATGAGCCTCGTCATAAGTTATGAGCATTCTTAAATCTAACATACTTACTTAAATATGCGGCAACACATTATTTTAACAGATGGAGAACCCTCTTAACCTTTAAGAGACCGAAGGAAAAAATACAGATCTCACTCCCTGGGGATTTGACCCTACAGCAGGAAAGCGGTTTCGTGAAGATGTGGATTAGGTACATTATTGGAGTTGGAAGCCTCGTCATATGGGTTTTATGACCTCTCTCCATCGAAATATACATGATTCTTAACATTCTTCCACCGTCACGCACTGAGAAGAAAGAATATTTTATTTAGCGATCAGAAGTAACGTTAAATTTTCCTTTCTTTTTTCCAAAAATTGAATTTTATAACTTTTAGTTCTTACCACTATTCTGCGTCAAAAAATCCAATTTTTCACTATTCGAAGGAAGCCTTTTATGCTCTAACACTCTCTAATGAATTTTGAGGGTTATGACTATTTTTTCCAACAAGCGTAACGCTCAAAGGTGATTTTTACAAGCTGTGAAGTGAGACTTTTTCAAAGGTCTCATATAAAGAATGTATACTCGTAACCTAAATTTGATCACGTAGTTCCGCCTGATACACTGTTTCCCATATAATTTATCCCAAAAAATCAATGTAAGATCAGTTCCTGGTTTCAATTAAATTAATCTCAGGAAGAACACGTTTAGAACGTGTTATGTAAGACGGAGTACATGCTCGTGAGTGCTGTAAACTTAATCCGCAAGCAGGTTTAAATCCATTATGAAGGTTATTAACTTCACCTCGAACACAGGGGGTGTCATTTTGGGGGAGGGGCAACTGCTACTTTTCTCCCTCCCGTGCATCATATATGGTTAACTGTTTTCTGGGGCAATTTTCGTAATTCAGTAGATAATTTAGACGTATTAAAATCAAAAAGAACTTTATCCATTGTGACTTGAGCCCTGTCTTGCATGTATTCTCAAGGATTTCATGGCTCATGTCAGAATTTGCATAGTTTCTTTCTATTTAAAAAGTCCGATAATTAGCCACAACAGCCATCTTCAACTGTAAAATTGCCAAAAGCCTTTAGCATTAACGATAGAGGTCCGAAGGAGACGAAATAAGACACATTCAATCAATGCGCCACCCAATTGATGTAGAGGATGACAAAACTGTAGGATACAACTTTTCGTGCTCTCAGGATATATGTGTTGCAGAGTAACAAAATTGAAGGCGCACTGGCTTTTCACACACGACACACCGGCATAAAGCCCTCACCTGTGATCGTATCTTGTGCACAAGCAAACTATTTGCGAGATCCCCCCCCCCCCTTGGATTACTGCTGCTCTTGCTGCTGATATTGATTTTGTTTTGAATCATCCTTAAGTCAGCTGCTGATTAAGAATCGCTTAAATTGATGCACAGAATAATTGAAAACTGAATGGATCTAGGTGGTTTTTGGCTAGTGCGAGGCAACTTTTTGCAATTGATGCAAAATTTTCTCTTTTTATAGAATCTTTAATGAAATGAAATGCACTAGCTGTTTTTTGTGTCTTAATTTTACATTTTCGTTTAGATCAAAACTTTTATTTTCCCTCCTTTTGTTTGCACATGCATCGATTTTTCCGTGTCACGATCTAGTTTAACAATCGATACTAAATATCTACTGTTAAGACTTGTTGCGTTTGATGTCTTTTTTTGAAGTTGTTTGTTCAGTTTGGTGTGCCGTTCTTGATACTGCAATAAAATCTGCCTGGGAAAAAATTGATACATAACACATTCATGCACACTGAAGATTTTATTAACACAAAATACGAAAGTCTATTTAAACTGCAGCATGTGAAATACATAATGGGTGGTTGAAAAGGAATAAATTAATCATACATCCAATAGGAAGCACCAATAGGAACATTTCTCCCCAATTAAACAGCTCAATTTTCCTTTAAGATTTGTCTAAAATAACACCAATAATTGACCCGCGTTGGATTTTTGATTAAAACGGGAAATAAAACACTAGTATCTCACCGGGTGTATCATGATGCATCGAGGAGGGGGTTTTAAAATATGCATCCCTTTGTGCAAGCACACTCGCAAGCCCCACGGCAGCGCAGCTAAATAACGCGCGGATAGTCAATCTGCCGCACTCAGGAAGAACGCCGTATCAACCTTCAGACGTTGCCAAATTTCCTTTGAAAAATAGCGTACGTTCGGGGAAATTTGCATATATTTCTCTACCGATTCTGCGGAGAATTTTGTTCATAATTTGATCTAAAGTGTCTGAAAATTTCAAAAAGAAATGTGCATAAATTTGTTCAAAAATAATTGTTTTCTGAGAGGAACTTTGGCAACATTGGAGAGCTCATACGCCATTTGCCCGGCACAGTAGGAGGGCAATCCTGGCGTGAACTCGGATAGGAGGAAAACGTGTATGGTCGAAGATAAAAGCGAGCGGGAAACACCGGGTGACGGGACGCATGAAATGGACTACATTTTGCAATTTGGAACTATAAATTCTATCCCGGTTTAAAAATAACGTATGTGCCAGTAGTTTCGCTAAGCACATAAGTGTTTTTCCAGAAGAGGCAGAATTTATAGTTCCAAATTGCAAAATGCATTCCAAATAGCGTGTGTGAATACTACCGTCCTGAGCAAAAACGCCCTATGTGCATTTGAATGGTGCGTAATTTCCTCTCGGAAAATATTTACTATCAAAGGGAGTTATGAACACATTACCTTGGTATTTCAGGCTCATTAGACCAGGCTCTGAAAAATCGGGAGAAAGATTTCCATAAATTCCCCCAAAAAATCCGTTATTTTGTCACCTCCCAGCCCAAGTATCATAAGTGACATGCAGCTTTTAAAAATTTCCGCCACCATTTAATTTTTTTTCAGAGAGATTTTTGGTCGAATCTCTTTGAAAATTTCACTGGATTTTATCGGCAGCACAAAGAAAATTAATTCAGTGAAATATGCGAACAGATTCAACCAAAAATTACATAGATATGTATAGGTCGCTTTATAACAGTTCCTCGCGCTTCCACGACTCCTAACCTCCACTGCTCTCTGTCGAACCACAAACCTTGGGGGATTGAGCACCTTAACATTCAACCAACCAACGATTTCTCTGAAAAAAATAAAATAGCGGCGGAAATTTTTAAACGCCGCACGGCGCTTGTGATACTCTAGCCGGAGGGTGACGATTTGTCAAAGGAAATTTGGACCGCGTTGAACAGAAAGAAACCAAGCCACATCAGCTATTAATTGCTAAATTTAATCGTGCAATCAATTTTTTTACATGAAAACAGTTGTGCGGATTTTTGTGCAAATTTTAGTGAATTTTCTCAATAGTACAAAGCAAACTTCTTAAAATTTTCAAAGGAATCCGCACAAATGTTCTTTCGTAAAAAATGAAATTTCCTTGTTAACCCTAGTCTGCCTGAGCCTCTGAACCAACGAGAAAGCCTGAGCGGGGTCAATTTGACCCCAGCTGAAAATCAATTAGTTAGCCATGTTCTTTTCATGTTTTTAGTTAATATCAGTGCACTAACCTTAAAGGCCTTAACCATAAAGCATATCTAAGTTTTAAAAAACACGGCGCAGGGTATGCAATTATTTTATCATACACATGTTGCCATGTTGTTCTCAACAAAAAAAAAATCATAGGGCTACTAAATACTGAAAACGAAAAAAATCTGAAAAATTTTGCTTGTTTTATAAGTTTCTGAAAAAAATTAAAAAGAGGAAAATGAATACACCTTCAAAGTAAGCTTTTGTGATGCTAAATGGTAAAATATATGTTATAAGGATACCTGACCCCGCTCAGGCTTTCTAGGGGTACTCGTGAATTTTTTGATCTCTCATGCACATTTTTTTTCCCGCTTCAAAATCGTGTTCATAGATGTTTTTGTAGAGCTATTGTGAAGGACAACAAATTTCGTGCATACCACGAGAAATGGCAAAGAGTTGAAACTCCCGTGGGGTCAATCTGACCCCACTCAGGCAGACTAGGGTTAAATTTGGCAATAGCTGATGTGGCTTGGTTCGTTTCTGTTTAATGCGGTCCATTTAGCAACGTCTAGAGGCGTTCTCATATGGCGTTCCTCCCCAACGCGACAGAATAAAAGACGAGATTGAACTACGCAGGTAAATTCGCGCAATTCTAGCCGCGCTGCTTGCTCGCATTCCGGAGCGCACGCGAATTCCCGGAGATCATAAGCGAGGGGGTCGGCGAAAAGTCGGGCGGAAAAAGTCGCAGGAATGCTTTATGCCGGATAATTAAGAATTACGACGGCGGGGGGATTCCCGGAAAGCTCGATGAAAGCCCCGACGAGTTATGGCGGACAGGCGTTAATATTCACCGTGAGATCGGTCTGGGGGCGGTCGCCGGCGCAGATAAACACGGGAATAAACGTAAAACTTAATTTCAGGAAACAACGGGGTGGTTTCGCGCCGCCACCCCCGCCGGCGAGAAATACATCGCGGCTTCGGAGGAAAAAAGCTTCGAGATATTTTTCACCGGGATCGGC
Organism: Bemisia tabaci; assembly: GCF_918797505.1. Taxonomy (NCBI): domain Eukaryota; kingdom Metazoa; phylum Arthropoda; class Insecta; order Hemiptera; family Aleyrodidae; genus Bemisia; species Bemisia tabaci. The sequence goes on from NC_092796.1 coordinate 59,823,366, forward strand.
TGAGCAATATTTAGATCGGAGATAAGGGTAATAATAAGAGCATATTTAAAGCGGCGGGAACGCAATGGTCTCCGCGTTGCTAGATTTCAGTGGCGTGGCGTGAATTGCGATATATCGATTGTTATGCCATTTAAACCTATGGCAAAGAATCGACTATTGAGGTGTTCGCTGCGAACACCCTATTAATCGATCTTTTTCCATAGGTTTAAATGGCAGAACAATTGATATATCGAGTAGCACGCCACGCCACTGCTAGATTTGGAGATAGACCAAAAGTTTCACGCTGCAGAAGAAAGAAATACGAGAAACTCCATTCTCGAGGCTCTCTTTCCGCCTGCAGACTAAATTAGTATACATTTTTTAAGGTAAGACGGACGGAGCCAGAGCCAAAGAATTCTGTCGAAAGTTTTGAAGAAAAACCTATCTATTTCGTGACGATTACTCGCCGTGAAATTGGCTCAGATCAAGCGAGGAGAACCCATTCCTCACATTCTAACCTCCGGCAGACGAACAAAGAAAAAAATGCTCGAAAGTTTTGCTCCTCGAACTTCTGTGTTGAAATTAATGTGCATATCTGTTACGTGGTCTCAATATTCCCTCTTATCGATAATGTTAAGCACGGGGATCCGTAGACAGATTTTTAATTTATTCATTCATCAGTCATTTTCTTGACATCGTTTTAGAGGATTGGGGGACAAGGCGTACAAGTGCAGTTTATGCTACTTTGAAAAATACGTGTTTAAAGTTTCAAAATTACATGGAACGTTACGGCGGAAAGAAAGTTCCAACGCAGTGTTTGAAGCTTAAAAATTGGATTTCTGTAGTGAATTTTTCATAGAATATATTTTAAGACTAGTTTTAGTTGATTTTTTTTTTCTTTTTGCACTTTTAAGGTATTTCAATTTTTTCAAAATCTGCACTTATCTTACTTGTCTTCTAAGCCTCTCATTTCAAGTTTTGTTTTGATCATCTATTTTTTGCCATTTGCTAAAATCTAATGTCAAATCAGTAAGATAATTTATGGTATTGAAAATCCTCTGCATTAATCTATCAGCAGTTGTATTGATGAACATTAAAATTGTCACGCTTACATGTATTTTCCCGAGTTTACCGATGCCTTCCAAAGTTTCCCCCCGGGTCAGATATTTAAGTCCAACGATTGACAAACGAGACACATTTTATAAGATACATATCCTATAAAGTCTTCCAGCTGGCAGTAACGGCTTTAACGGGGAACATCTATTTCACACATCTAGGGCCTAATGTAAGAAGATTTCACTTTGATCCTACCATCCTGAGAGGAAATGAGATAACTCTCTCCCTCCCACCCTAACTTTGGACTGGCGCAACAGTCTAAAAGCCGTTGATCTCTCGTGAGCGAGTTAACCAAATACGCGAGCCGGCATTGATAGAGAGAGATACCATAAAAGAGAGAAAGAAAAAGCTAAAATAAATAAATAAGGCACCCTGATCGGATGAGAGTACGTCAAGCTCACCGGATTCTTTTCCAACTCAATCGCCGGTGCACTATTCGGTGTTGACCGTATGTTGTCAAATTTGGTTCTGTATCTGCTTGAATTTCTGCTAAAAATTAAGTAATGAATATAAGCAGCAGGAAGGAGCTTACTGAAAGAGATTTGCACAGAGAGACTCAACGGGGCGTTTGAAAATTTGGACCTTAAGGACCCAACGCCAGTAGAATAAAATCTTCACTCACTATTTACTGTTTGATGACGACGGTCGAGTCCGATAGAAAAGTCAAATTCAGTTTGACAAACTTGCTTATTGAACTGTCTAATCTGTGCTCCCTGTGTAAGTATGGTCATCACTGTTGAGGATGAGTGTCGGATTGCGGAAATAATAACATTTCGGAGATGTTGGTATTGTTGGTCTGAGGAAGGTAAAATTTGCTTTACTTAGTTATGCATTATTTTGTATCATCGATATTTATGGGATATTTTACTTTGAATGAAAGTCTTCAAATTGAATATAAGGAGGAATACCATTATTTTTGCTTCTCTAAGAAGGATAGTGAAAATAGGTTGCCGTAATAAGATAGCTTCTGTTTAGCCTACGTTTTTTTACCAGTTGTGAGGTACTGTTAAGTTTTTTCTCCCTAAAAATTTGATTGCAAAGACCAAACTGCTCCATTAAAGGAACTAAACATTGTAGAATTACAGTGCTTATCAGTTTACCGAACTAGAGCGTATATCCCTATATGACTAAATTTATAATATCTGAAAGTGGAGATGCTTAACTTCGACATATCGACGGTGTAAGTCGGCAATCACATAACTCGGTTTGCAACGTCGCAGAGTTCCTGTCACACTTTATTTTTTAAACGGAAAACTACTCAACGGCAATTCTTTAAAATTGCCGTGATTTTTCTTATCTGTGCTAAGAAAAGTCTGCAGAAACTTCAAGGAATGACGTCAATTAGTTCTCCTTTACAAAAATAACATAGAGGCGGAGATTTTCAGACATCGCAAATGAGATATGTGATTGCGAACTTACGCCGTCGATATGCAGAAGTGTTCATGGTGGAACTGATTAACCTGTAACTCGATACTGATGTTTCAAAATTTCAGTTTTACATCATTTTAAGAAGTAAATAAACGAATTACAAGAAATTCCAAAGCATATTTATCATAGATTATTATTTTTCATTTATTTATTTTACGATTTTTTTTTATTTTGATATACAGGTAAAAATGCACCATGCTAGGTCCATCGAATCAAAAAAGGATTATTCTCTCTCTCAAATAAAGTAGGACCGGGAGTTTAAAACTTCTGAAACCGAGATATGCAAGGTTTTTTGTTTCTCAATTGAAATCTTCGTATGGTAACACACCAAAACAGACCTTTTACCCCTGTATATGCATGATAAAATTGGATCAGAGTGACAAATCGCTCAGCTTATTTGTTTGGCAAACTGTTAAACGCGTTATTTATACATCATTAATCGGCAAAGCCAAAAGATTCAGAGCTTAAGAGAATCTCGTGTCCCCTCTACGAGGTAACTTTAATCTCAGTCGTTTACAATAACGTTTTCTGACCGTACATTTTAGAAACCCCTGCTTCCACCAAACCATTTTCGCGTGAATTCTAATTTCATATTAATTTTTATTTATACTTATCATTAATAGAGACGTGAATAAAAAATCAGAGATAATAATATAACTATTAGGTTGGAATTTGACCTGATATCCTGAAAGTCGAGATTTGCAGAGAGCACAAAATACAACTACGAAAGAGGTAACCACTGAAGCACTAGCTACGGAGTATACTCTTTGGCCTACCTCAAAAATCGAAGGCTAAGAATCGAGTGCGTAAAGTCCTTATACCTTTTTGCAATGAGAAAACTGGATTAATTACATTTTAAGATGAGCTTTTCCTTGGCAGTTCCTTATTGAGTCGCGTCAAGAAATTGGCTACTTATATTTCATAGTAAAACTCAAGTATTACAGAGGGAAATTTTCTTGTCGCGATTATTGTATATTTGGATGTTGTAACTAGAAAAAGTTTAAATAACAACATGCGTGCAAAGGCAAGACTTTCTCTCTTTTTTCACTTTAATTTAGAAAAAGGTTCACCGCGACGTTTGTTCTGATTCTATACTACAATAAGCACTCTGACCAGCTCTATTTAGGGAATTTTTTGCCACAGTTTGTCATTCCGTCTTGTGTTGCCAATTTCTATGCTTTTCGGACTTATCAACGCGTAATGCCCTCTAATAATGAACTCGCCCTTATCAGATTTTTTTTAAAATTTGACCCAGATTTCTGTATATTAGGTGATGAAGTAGTGAATTTGTAATCATTTGAACAATGCAAATGCTTATTTTTCGTTCAAGTCCGTTCTAAAGATCCATTGGATCGATTTTCATGATTTTCGCGGCCATGGACAGAAAAAAGTCCCTAGACAAGCTTATTGTATTCAAATTAACTCAGCCCGCGAATCGGGCCTAGAAATCGCGAAGCGCTTCCTGGGGATTGGACCGCGTAGCGGCCAGGGGGTGTAGCCTCCCAGCTAGTCCATTCCAAGGGTCTTCACAAGACATAGTGTCCGTCCTTTCTATATGCAGGGCAAGTCCTCTAGGATAAACTATGCGTGTGAGGGTGGATAAGATCGGCAACGGTGGTTCCGGTTGGAAATGGGGCGTAATGGATGGCGGGCTGCCCCGGGCGGAGTCCGACGCTAAGCCGCCCGAAATCCCGTACGCTAAGCCCCCGGAGCGGCGCACCTTCCCGCGCCCTGAGATCCGCGCTTTGTCAGCTGCAGCCCCCGCCGCACCCCCTTGCAACCCCCCCTCGGACATCGGACACTCCGTCACACGCCGCGTTTTTCACCGGAGTCAATAGATCGCCCGACAGCCGACGCGACGCCGCGTCCCGACGTCCATGTCCCGGTTGACGTCCACGTCCGTGCCGCCACGAAACAACGGCCATTAATCTGCCACTGTCAAATTAGCCGACGGAATCCGGTGATGTATCCGCAAAATGAAAGGATATTTCTTACCCGGTGTCGCCTTCAGTGACTTCGTATCGAGAGGGACTCACGCCGAGATCGCAGCGGTCTCGTGTTTTCCTTCACAGGGAAAAGTGACTTCATTTGAGGGTGGTGGTTAGGGTCGTGTTCATGGTCGTTCCTTGAGTAGGTCTTTTTCCTGGGATGACCAATATGATCATGGTGGCTGGGACCTGGAAACCCCGAAAATTACCGGGATCCATTGGAGGATGAAACACATCCGAGAAAATGAAGGAATCCGTTGGGATATTGATGCTGGAAACTAGGAGTTTCTCCTTTCACCTCTCTGAAATCAGAATATTCTTCAAGTTGGTGATTCTCGTGAATTCGGAAGTAGAGAATCAGACGAAAAATTTAAAAGTGAATTATTTTCCATAGATTTTGAAGAGAACTTTTTTTTTCTCAAGAAAATCGAGTGGAAATCATATGTTTTTATCCAGGACTTTCCTCTGAAAATCTGGAAAAATCAAGGGATTGGGAATGAAGAAAATCAAGAATTCTAGATACCGTGCATATGAATCCTTGGATATAATGTAGCGTTGCATTAAAAATTAAAAATGTCTCCACAAAAATTCACGTTTTGAGGAGTGAATAAAATACTGCTTGTGAAAGCATCTTAGGATATTGTTATTGTGGTGAAGACAGAGGAGACATGCAGCTTAAGGGGGAGGGTATGGAAAATTCATCCAGGGTTTAAAAGAGTTAATCTTCAAGGGTCGGTAATTTTCGTTCTTAAGGCCACACGATGAACCACTTTTTCGCTAAACATTCATGAATTAGCCAGATATTTTGGGCATTTTTTGCCGACAGAAACTAGAATGATGTTTCTATAACCTATGAGAACTCAGGCGACCTCTATATGAATCCATTGGCTCGCCTTTTGAGGTTCCGTCTGTAAGGGATTTAATTTAACTAATAGGTGAAGCGGCTACATATCGACAATTTTATTGAGAAATACAAGGAAAACTGATGAAAAACACCGGTGTAAACTTTCATGGCGGGATTTGGTGGCGAGTTCTTTCGCTCCACGCTACTTCTAAAATAGTCTCAGGGAGGAAATTCCTTGCTCATTATTCGCTCTTTAAAAGTAAGCAAAGATGCCTGGAATATAATTTAATTTGCGTTTGAAGTGAGCTGGAGATTTTCTCGCTTCTGCGAGGAATAATTAGTGAAAAATATTCGCTAGAGTTGCTTGTGCTTATTTTTGCTGCAGGCTCAGTGGAAGGATACACTAAAATTCGTGGTAGGAGAGATTTTTGTGGTGTTCTACGTTTAAAAATAATATCCCTGTTCGCAATATATCGACATATTTTGGTAATTTTCTTTTGACTTTCCATCAGCAAAAAAAGCTTTTCGTAATAATTTTCGAAGGATTGAATTTTATAATGACAATAAATTTGAGGGGGAACTTTGTTTGAAGTGAAAGTTCAAACCGTTTGGTATTAAAACAAGAGCAGGTGCCGGGGGAAAGGGTGTCTAAAAGGGTTAGGATCATCGAGGAGCTCACCCCATTTAACGTGAAAAGAATTTCTGCTAATTTCCAAACGCGTCAATCATTTTGAGAAGCATCCTTCGCCGCGCAGCGATTGAGAGCTTCACCGCCGATTATACGCATTAAATTCCCAACATTTTATTTTTTAAGGCGTAGGTCAATGGTATTTCCACAGATTTTATTTCAGTTGGCATCCTTGCATGGGGTATAACGCGCGTGGGCTCCTAATTACTGATCAAGGTTGCCAATTTACAGCCTTTCAAAAGATTTACCTTTTAAATTATAATTCACCAGGCCATTAAAAACAAAAAATCGTTTTCCAGAAAGAGATTGATGTCGTCAAAAATTTAGGTGAATGGACTCCCAGACAAGGTGCGAATTTCAGCATTCAAATACATGTTCTCTAATCAATATAGCATAGGATTCGTAAGATTAAATCTACTGACTTCAACTCTTAAATAATTAAGATAAAAATGACATTTTGACATTTTTTAATCACGAGTGGACCTCTCCTTTCATTTCTCCTTTTTAATGTTATTTTCTTTTCCTTTTTTTCCGTTGAACGTCGTACATTTTAAAACACGGATAAAAATTAAAAGAACACCACCAATGAACCGCAAATGGAAGCTTACGCTCGAAGACGAGACAACAACGAAAGGTGAGGATGCGACTCTCTTTAAGGCGCTACATACAACTATTCGTACTCGATGGATGCGCGTGTTACATACGCATTTATTTGAAGGCGTTTTAACTTTCCTCGCGCTCTCGTCACAACAGTGATCCTATGTATTCCATGTTTTTAAACAGAATATCAGAATGCTTAACCTTACACTTTTTCTAGTGGTCCATTAAATTGCGTGAATATGGCAACGAACCCAAGGAATAATTGAGGTGGTGATTTACAGGAAGACAGCTTATTGAATTTCCTCCCCCGGTTGTTCCCTCCTCGCTTTTAAATTCATACTTCCGTGTCATTCCTGAGAGCAATCGAAGCAACTCGAGAGAAAAAAGGAATTTACTCTGAAAATCCAGGTTAGATGGTGAAAAAAATAAATTTATAAAATAAGCAAAATCGAATCTTAGCCCGGGGGACTTCATTGATTATCGGGAACGATATTTAGACTCAGCGCTATGTAGCTTTGGCGAGGTTCAGGGAAATTCACACCGCACGAAAATTGGAGAGAAAATCTCAGAGACAATGTTTCTTGTATGATAAACTAACTAATCTGAAACTTCTGATCTAATATCATACAGAAAACACCGAGTTTGATACATGAATTCTCAATAACCGATAGTCAAATTATTAGAAATTTCAGGGGTAGTCTTAAATCTAGTGTTTAAAATCAAACAGGTTTGATTGCAGCCATTTCCTGGATATAATGTAAGTAGCGCCCAATGTTTAGGTATCTCTAAAGAAGAAAAAACCTTTACTGCCTCTCATGTGTATTGCAGAAGTGTAAGTTGCTATGATTTCCGTGCCAATGTCATAAAGTAAACGTTAATCTTTAATTTTTTCCTACTTTTTACTCTTCAAAGCAAATGAAACTAAATTAAACGCACTTTGATGCGCCTTTTTAAGACATTTCGAATGTTTGTGGTAGTGTCTAGGTCAGTACCAATTCTTGAAAAACTGCAACACTGTGACTTCTCCATTAAAATCAATTAGAAATATGGATTCTATGTAAAAAGCCTGCCTCATTGAGTTTTACAGAGACAGAAACAGATGTTTTTTCAACTGCAAGCGTCGCATCTGGTTTGGATTATGGACGAGGGGAAATGCATCAAGGTGTCTCATAGGTGCGGAAGTTATAAAAAAAACCACCGATTTATCAGTACGTCATTCATGAACGGTCCCTTGACTCGATAATTATATATCATGAGGTTTTCCCGACGAAAAATAATATCAGTCTATGGTAGAAACAGCTGACCGACCTGAATGTTCAAGGTTGAGGTCGATGCGACCATTACTCTAGAGCCTAGCCGCTACGTGCCATTCGCCCTCCAAATGGGCTAACTTGGCGGTGAAAATAGAGGCCAGTGTTGCGAAACTCCTAAAATTACCAAAGTATCTGCGTGAAGCGTACGAATTTTTGCATCACAAGTGGCAACTTGGACGGAGAAAGCTCGAGGCGTTACGTATAGCGCCGTTCGCAGGAACATTCGCAGGCGAAGGATGGTAGCAACTGCCGCGGCCAGTTCGGTCTTTGTAATGGGAGTTCCTCCGAATTTGCCTCGGAATCCGCGAGAAATTCCCAGACTTCCCGACAGAATTGACAGCAACGATTCAGACAATCCAATTCCGAACCTCGTATTGTGATATTACGTCCATAAGCGACATATTTATGATCGAAGCCATACCGCTTGTCCTCGCCACCGATTCTAAACTAACGCTCAATCGATACGGCCCAAGTTGTCGAATCTCAAAAATTTCACCCGCCGAGTTATCCCTGGACGCTTTCGTAAGAGGCTCCTTATTTTTTCTCCCGTGATCGAAATGTATCACAAGATTTTGTATTTCGTAAGAATTAAAGGGCCTTGGAGCATCTTATTATCAAAATTGCAGGATGCTTAGCATGACGGACGCAAAAAAGGGGGTGTACAAAAATAGCCTAAATACTATAACAAAACAAAACGCCAGAAAATGGGAAACCAAGGCTGAAAAGAACCAGTATACCCAGGACTTTTCGAAGTGGTTTCAGCCCCCTCCTAAATCACGAAAAAAAAATGTAAAAATATTAAAATAAAAAAAAAACCCTCAGACCCCCATTTGTGATAACAAGAAAGAGAAGTTCGGTTTTTCTTGGTATCGCAAATGGGGGGTCTGAGGTTTTTTATTTTTTATTTTTTGTTTGTATTTTTGCTACCTACTCGAGGAGGGGATCCCTGTTACCCCAAAACGTCCCAAGCATTCTGTTCGTTTTTAGCCTTGGAATCCCATTTTCTTGTGGGTTTTCTTGCTCATAAATTGAAACTCTCTAAAGACAAATTCAGGGGTGGAAATAGAAACCAATTTTATCATCTCAGAATCTATTGATTCAAAGTTCTCACACGTGGCAAAAGTAATTGTAAAAGTAAAAGTCAAATTTGTTATAGATCGAAGTTGAACCCATAAGTTTGTCATTTCATCCAGGTCATATAGAAAAGTTTTTCTCTTGTGACTGGTCGAATTTTTAATTTTTTAAAAAGTTATTTTTTACCACTGGAAGGCTCCCTGAATCGTGAAGCATGCCAAAATATGTTAGCATGCATACGCTTAGCTTGAGTAACTTCTGTGTTTCGGCGAAAAGGATGTATAAATCAACGGGCACGATATTTGGCTTTCGCAGAGCTCAGTGTGTCCTCCGTGTTTTGCATTAAGTGTGAAGTGCTAATGAAAAAACAAGTAATTTTATACTTGGATTCCAACTATCTACAGTCTTGTTATTCACCCAATGAACAGATATGGAATCAGAAACTCAATATTACAATTGCAATGGAACTTGAGTCGAAGTAATCTTGATCCACCACCAAACAATATTTTCTCCGCGATCAAATAGGAGGTCAAAAATGATTAAACTATTTTGACACGGTTAATAACATTTGGGTTTTGCGAGATTATATCAGTCATATCGATATCAATCGATGTATCGCAGCCTCTATTTTTATGGCAGATTAATTAAGGAGATGAGGAGAAAGTGACATGGCTGGATAGGCAACTATTTGAACTCTTGTGTCGTGCATTGCGTCACGGTAAATTGAAGGCGCTTGTATCTTGTGTGCGCGTCAATGTATTGATCTGTAATTCTGAACATTCTGAAATAGAGCATACTTTATTTCCTGCGTATGTAGAGGAGCAATCCAAATAATATTTTCTTTTTCCTCTCTCTTTTTTCAAATTATAATAACAGTCATATACGTCAATTTTCTCGGATGTTACTTTTATAAAGGACCGGAACCACTGCAATATATCGTACTGTGTTCAATTTCCGCGCAAAGTGCTCACTGCATACTTCTAAACTAATTTCTCGTACATGAAAGGTTCCCACCTCCTCATGATGAAAATATATTCAGAGATTGGTATTTACCATTTCCTCTTATCAACTCATAACAATAAAATAGGTAGGAGGGATCTTTAATTTTTATTCATACTGTTGTTGGTATTGCAATATCTTTGAAGTAGGAAATGTCTATTTTTGACACAGTCGCAGAACTTCCAGAGCTTTTTCAACGTAGAGATGCATGTTTTTTTTTCTCAAATTTGTCAATATATCGCAGCAGTTTACTTAAGTTCAAAATCAGGAATGTATATATTGTCATAAGTTAGATTGCGCTTTTTTAACAAACAAATTGATCTCTATGAATACTCCAGAATCAAGTCACTATTTCCCAGAAATCTGACAAGTTTCCGCATGAAATAAAGGATTTTCCCGGAAAATAAAGATTGAGAAAATATCGTGCGGAACCAGTTTTTTGTCCCCCCCCCCCCTCACATGTCGATTTTCCTTTACGAGGATTTCATGATCTCCTCTTTGTACGACAATACACCATTGCTTTTAAGCTTTAGCCGTGTGTTTACAGTGCTATCGAAGCTTTGAAGCTCAAAGCTTTCCCATTACACGCATCCTTCCGCGTAACTCATGTTCCTAAATGGGACCGAAGCATCTTCAGAATAATGTTTCAGAGGGTGGAAAGGAACCATGTATGTTTTGATCTCATTCCGAACTTTGCATCACTAACTAACCGTCATTTTACAATATATGCTATGTATGATTTTTCGCAATCATCAGTTTTCCCGGTAAATTATATTTGTGGTTGTTTACGGTAAAGAACTTCATCCACCGGAGGCAACTATTTCAAAGAACGATTTTCTCACAAAAGGTATTGCGATCTAGACAGTCTTGCAACAAACGTTTTCCATGAAATCTAGGATTTTTCATCCAGTGATTCATGCAAGCGTCACAGCAGAGCCTATCTTAACAGTATGTAGATGGCTAATGTGCGAAACCACGTGTCTCCATAACGTTGTTTCAAAATCTCTGCTCCTACTTTATTTTTTCGAGGAAAAACAAGTCCACTATTCTGCCATTTTACGTAAGAACGCCGTATGAGCCATCAGGAGTTGCCAAATTTCTCTCGACAAATCAAAAATCTCAGGAGAATTCGTGAATATTTCTTCTTCGATTTTCAAGGGACTTATTTCGTAATTTGACCGAATAAATCAATAAACAAGGATACATATTCATAATTTTCGTCAAAAATAAATAATTTCAAAGAAGAAATTTGGCAACATTCGAATGCTTATACGGCGTTTCTACCTAGCACGGAAGTATAGTAGCTTGAACTTCTCCAAAATATTCAACTCGCAGGGAAGAAAAATCACGAAAATCTCCAAAAAGTAAATTGACTAGTTGTTCAAAGAAATGTTAAAGAATGACTAGAAAATTGCAACGTCGCAAACGAAAGTACGTGGTTTCGCACCTCATTCATCGAAGGGTTCTATCGCCGATTTTTTTTCTCTCTTAAAAGCCACCTCCCAAGCTTTCACTCACCAAAGAATGATTCGATGTGACTAATCCTTGACATGAAAGCGAATAACAACTCCGAAATCCCTCGTATCTTCCTCATTGATCTTGAAAGTCGTGACCCTCGTCTACTTTTAAATCCTTTTTTAAGATCTTGTAGGAAGTTACCCTCGTCAAACCTTGAAGTGCACTATAATGCTGCAAAAAACAAGCTCTAATGTGACACTAATTTGCCTATGAGACCGACCGACTACAGAACCCTCGTCTCTTAAGGATTTCCAGTTCTACCCGAGAGCAAACATTCGTAGAGCAAGTTTAAGCTTCCGCCTTTGATAATTTTCAGAATAATCGATTACTGGACTCGAGTGTCAACAAAGTTTATCGGTGGGTGTTGAAGAAATAGGTGACTTGGTAGATTTCTCTTCCCCTTCCTTGTCCTCACTCCCTTTCCCACAGAAAGCTTCGGAGGTTCTCATTGAATATTTATTTTGCACGCTCTCTTGATATACTCGCAAATTGATGTCATTTGTGGAAATCAATTTTTAACCGGAGTCACGGCTAATTTCTCGCAGTGGACGGCAAATCGAGAGAGCTTCCATAAAGGTATTTTTATCAGAAGCCATTTCGTCATTTTCCAAAGAAACGAGCGAAAGTGCGTTTCAATCTTACGAAATTTTTCATCCGCAAGTGCGATTTAAATCAAGGAATTGATGCATTATTTCTGTCTGAAAATGCACTGGTTCTTCTCCTTATTGTGCGTATAAAAACCTGTGAAATGTTGTACAGAAATTGCTCAGTCTGATTCTTGTGAAAAATTGAATTATTTTAGTCAATTTTGAAACCTTGGAATAGAGTTAATTTCCTTCGTCTGCAAGACGATGATATCTTCCGACCAAAGCGGGGTTTTTGTGAGTTCACTCCCTCTCGTGAGATGGCCCGCTTTTTCCATTCGATTCTTTTGCAGATGGTTATTTATCGACTGGTCCCTTCGTCAATATTTTCCTAATTATTTTCCTTTTCCGTTCCGATTGTGCGTCACTTTCATTTCCTTTGCATAATTGAATTTGAATTGAAAATCGCCAATGCTCGCGATGAAGCAAAATATTTTCTCGGTAGGAACTCATTTTCCTCAGCTATTCACGTTTTTTCCAACTTATTTTTGCATTGTAAAAGTGTTGACGGCAATTTTAACGGTCTAAATTTCTCATCCCCGATATTGATATATAATGCAAAGATCTCAAGGTAGACCCTGGGTATGGACAAGATAATTTGACAGAAGTACATACCTAATTTGTCTGTTCCAATAGTTCAGCTTTTTTTCCATTTTGTCCAACGAATTTGAATGTGTAAATAATAATAGATTATAATTCTGATAATAAAAATGATCCAATGTTTACCTTATTAAATGTATATGTAATTAAATTATGATGAGACTAGGGGGGTAAGCCCTGTGACTGCTTCGCTTCCAACCCGCGAGGCGCTTCGGGCCTAATGTGTTATGCGTTATGCGTTACACTCCTTTAATTTTATTTTATAGAGTAAAATACTATTAGCACCTTAACCATAAGGACCTAAAAAATCCAAGTAATATTGAACTTCATGACTCGCGGAGTCCCGCCTACACATGAAAGCGAAACTAAATGGGCAATTTTACTACTCTCCAGTTAGGTCTTCTTATGAACAATCGCAGAAAAATCCACCAATCCTCTCTCAAGGGGGAAGACTGAAAACAAAACCAACGCAAAATCAAATTTTCATCGTGTAAATACATTTCGTGCCTGATGTGTTCTTTTTCACCTTATTTTAAAAACATTCTGTTGTACTCAGCAAAAGTAATCATTTGGCTTTTGCTTCCTTGTTTTTTGTGTATGTAAAAAGTAAAGGAATTCTTAGTTATAACTTTTATTTCGTTTTTCTGTTGCAGGTAAGTTTTGAAACGCAGTTTTTTAGAGACTTTGACGCGAAGGTAAAATATCTGTATTGGAATATCTCCTGAGATCCACACATGCTTTTTGAATGTGATGCAAAGTTGGAGTGTATTAGTGTACTATTTCAATTAGCAAATGTGAAACATATACACAGGCTGTTCCAAATGCTATAAATTCAAAAGGAAGCTGCACGTAGAAGCGTTTTCTTGGTTTTATTTGAAAGATATGCCTAATAGATTTTTAATAAGACCAAGGTAAACCCACTTGGTTGAAAATGAAAATAAGTTATAGAAGTTTGAAAAACGAGTGTCGGTGTGTCGCGTATTTCTAATTCCACGCGAAAATCAGCAATATTCGAGAGAGAAATTGCGCGGTTTTAGTTTCAAGGGAAAATCCACGTAGATTTTTCACGGAGTCCGTAAAAATCGTAAATCGCAGAACTACCCACGTAGATAATTTTGGAGAACACAATCAACGAATGAAAGCATTCTCGTCTGCTTTCCCCCTCCCCCTCTCTCTCCTAGAAAAAAAAAGAAATTGCTTCCTTTTCTTGGGTGCAGTTCAATTTTTCGAGGAATCTGAGAATGTGGCCGGCGAAGCTGAAAAAGACATAAAGCTCCATAAAATCCAGGATAGCACTCGGAGGAGCACACGTTCCAAGGCGTGCGAGGAGCGCGGAAGCGATTTGTTTTATGAGGTGTCAAAAAACGATTATGGATTAACCATAAAATCTCCGGGTCGGGATATCGAGAGACACTTTAAATCTTGTTGAAATTTTACATCTTGTTTTACGGCTCCAAGTTTACCGATATCGATTCCGGTACAAGCGCAAGCACTCGTTCCGTTCTGTCGGGGAGAAAATGCAAGCGTTAATCGTCTTTCGATAGCTTCATCCCTCCACCTCCTTGGCCCCGTGCCGCTCCCGTTTTCGCACTCCTCCATTTCGTCGCTCCTCTGACGTAAGGGCGTATCTCGATTTTTGCATGAGACCCAGAAAGCATGGATTTATATGTAAAACAGAGCTCACGTGGGAATCAAGATACGCCCTTACGTCAGAGGGGCGACGATTTCGCTCCTCGAGAACCCGAGACGTGAACGCTAATTGATTTTTCCGATCTCTCCGCTGGGTTCCTCTTCATGCCAAACGCCGTAGTTTGAGTCGTCGAACCATAAGTACATTTGGACTACATTTTGCAGTAAAAAACCACTATTTCTGGTTCATTTGAAAAGCATCACGGGAAAAATTAAATTGCTGATTTAACAATTCAATTGCTACAAAAAGTGACTGCAATGTTTCAATATAGATTTTATAACACAAAAATGCTACTTAAACCACCCCCGTGGTTACATTAGCTTACGATAGTGGTTAAAGTAGCATTTTTTTGTTGAAAAATCTACGTTGAAACGTTGTAGTCACTTTTTTTAGCCATTGAATTGTTAAATCAGCAATTTAATTTTTTCCATGATAAAGCAGCGGTTTCCTCATGCAGAAAGGTGTTTCTATGGAAGAGCCAAAGATTGTGGTTCCTTATTGCAAAATGTAATCCGTTCATACAAAAATAATAAAAGAAGTATCAGTTAAGATTTTCCACATAATGTCCTTAATCCAAAAAATTGGTCAGAATACGAAAACATTTCAAGTCAAATGAAGAATTTCCATTAAAAAATGTTATCTCTGCATCTGAGAATGCTTAATGAGACGCGTTAGCAGTATTTTTTATGGTCGATTTTTTTCCGATCTGGGAAAGTGTAGGAAAATAGATTCTGATCGTTTAAATCAGTTCAACTTAACATTTAATCGACTAGAAGTTGATATTTGTAATTGCTTACAATCTACCATTATTTGAATCGTCTCAGGCGGAATAATCTCTCATAAAATAAGCAACGCTGTAAAATGGAAAAAATTACAATTAATGCTTCCATTATTCGCGACTAAAATCTCCTCATTATTGGGCAGGCGAGGAATGAAGCTTTTTATTCGATACCGTAGTTTAAACTTATTTGCCAATATGTATACAAGCGTACGTTACTGATTTGCGAATCCCCAGAAAATTTTAAATCTAGAAGTTTTCAAGCTTTCATGTACCCATTCAGACCCTCTCACAGTTCCAGCCGGGAAGAATAAGAGTTTAAAGGGAAAATATTTGTACGTTTGACATATTTTTGGCAGCGGAACTAAAAGATGATCTTTTGACCAATAGAGGGCAACGCCCCATGACCATAATTCATAATTAAGGAATAATCTTGTTCAGCCATGTTTCAATTCAAAATTGTTCACAATATCATATATGAATTCAGGATGTATTCCTCTAAGTTGAGAGACACACCATGCGTACCTCTTTTTCAAACAGAACTTAAAAAATGAATGCGATTGAATTAAATTTGGCAATGCTGCAGATTGTAGAATGGAGCGGAGACGGAAATGTTGCGTCAATCCTGAGATATATCAAATGGTGGCCATCTTAAGGTACCATTTATTATCCGTCCAGATTCAGTCTGTTTCCTGCCGAGCGAGAAGTGTACAAAGTTACCACATTAGCAGTGAAATTAGCATAAAATAAAAATTAAAGAAAGTTAGGAAGAGACGCTAAGTGCCATAACCTAATTTTCGAGTGTTGAGTGCACATTGCGCGGTGCAGATACAGAACCACCGCTCTCCTCCCACTCTGAGTTGGGGGTTTTTGCTTTGAAGCTTTTTATCGATTAACCCTGCAGCATCAAATATTCAACTGAATATAACGATGTCCACTCTCGTCCACGTTTGTTTGTTGCCATATTCGCTCTTTTGGCAGCATGTAACGTTTGGAAATTATTATGTAAGGTAAAATACACGAAAATGGCTTAAATTTATCGATCCTGGATTCAAATATTTTAATCGAATTCCTAAATATTTAACGTCGATTTCTCAGAATGCTTAGTATACCAGTATTCATTAATGATGCTTGCAAATTTTCAAAAAATTCAAAATAAATTTGAAAGTATATATTCTACATTTTTAAAGCAAATCCCGCAAAATTTAACGTCGATTTCTCGAAATGTCTGGTGCGCGTATCTTAAAGGTACGCCAGTTTCCATTTATGATGCTTGCAAATCAAAAAATTCAAAACAAATTGGGAAGTATAATTTTTACTTAGATAATGACAGATTTTTTTTTTTTTTTTTTAAATCTTCATTGTAAAAAATATTACAAAAAGAGGAACCGTCCTTTGACATAACATTCCCCTATAATTATACAATTACAAGTTCTTACATATTTTTTGGTACTTAATTACTTGTCAGCAAAGTTTGGTCGAAAAAACCAAGTAAAGAAAAAATTCCGTCATTAAATTGTTTAGGTCCCTGGTAAAAATTGGCAGTAGAATCTGTGTTCCAAAATACCATAGACCTACAGCCGGCTGTAAGGTTTCCAATAGCTTCTATAGCCGGCTACACAATTTCTTATAGCCTTTTATAGCCGATGGCGATTAAGCAACAGCCAGGCGATAAAGTGTATGCTAAACGTTACTATTTACGGATGCTAGGACTTAGTGAGTTTTTGGAATACTGCTCTCTTTTTGGGCCATAGTATCTTGATTTATTTTGGGAGGAAAGCTCCGTACTTTTGATGGATGCCTGCCATTACTAATATATTAGAGCGCCTTCAGTTTCGTATGATACTGTGCAATACCTCTGGTGTGAAATAGTTGCTTCAAGCGCCGTGGTAGGCGGGCAGCCAGCGCGAAACACGCTTTGGCGCCTACAAACCTAACAGGGATACTTCACGCGTTGCGCAATGCGTGAAGTATCCCTGTTAGGTTTGTAGGCGCCAGTGCGTCACCGCTCCGTTTTGTGTTAAGGTCTAATATTTTATCTGGCGGAGTCAGCGTTATTCAACTCATGATTTTCAAATGTTTGCACATCCTGTATGGATTATTCTCATTTTAATTGATGAAAAAAAATATGTATTAAAGGAAAATATAATGTGTGTTTTGTAAATACTAAGGTGGTTCCGTATCAAACTTAATGATTTCCAAAGCACACGAATTTCTACACAATTTCTTATAGCCTTTTATAATCGATGGCGAAAAAGCAACAGCCAGGCGATAAAGTGTAAAGCCCGGCGATAGGAACTATAGCCCGCTACATGATCCCATCTACAGCCAGCTATATGATTTTCTGTCGCCTTCTTTAGCCGGCTATAAGAACTCCTATGGTATTTTGAAACGCAGCTCTTATCGCCAATTTTTACCAGAGGTCACAGAAATGAATCAGTTTATGAAAAATGGCACTAGAGAAGAAAAAATCCTCTTTAAGAGCTGACTACTTAACACTCTAAGGTGTATTCAACTATCAGAAAATTGGTCTCTTCAAAATTAGTTCCGGGAAAATCTCATTTAAGAGTTGACCACTTACGAAAATGACGCATTGACTACTATATGTAAAAATAATTGGAAATAACCGGTATGATTATGAGGAATTCGTAAATTCACCAAACGTTGGTTCTTCCACATTGGTCTCTTCGATGACGCACACGCGTTTGGCAACGAGTGCAAATATCTGCATTACTACATTATCGATTGATGCATGAGGACGGGGCTCACGAAACCATGACGTAGCTGACTGCGTTGATAACGTCACTTACATCATCCTCAAAGCGTGTTATCTCTGTTCATTTACAGCCCAGAACATTGGTACTTATACTTATACTAGCCGTTCTGGGCGCGCTTCGCGCGCCCGTCACGCCTAGCCGGGGGCTACGCCCCCTGGACCCCCGGTCACTCGCTGCGCGAGTGACATTCGGCTCGCTTCGCGAGCCGATTTTGTAGTAGTTGCAAATTTTTTATCACTATATTTTGAAGATTTCATAGAAAACATTATGAAATTCTCATTCCACAATTAACTTGTAGAATAATAATGGCAGGGCAAGAAATAGACTATATCTTATGGACGGTTCCCACTTAGTAAAAACAGCCAACACCACGAGAAGGTGAGGAACCATTGTTAGCCACTTTTTTTTTTTTTACTTTTCTGAAAAAATTTACTGAAATTTTAGTTGCGTCCCCTAAAAGGAAACACGGAGAAAAAAATTTTGTGCATGGAACCCGAAGCTGAGATCATATGGATCTCTGAAGTTTTCGGATCACGCATCCGAAAAGTTAAGGTCCATCTGCCGAAGTTCGGGTCAGACAATTGAAGTAGTTCGGTATATACCGAAGGTTTCAGGTCACACATCTGAAGTACTCGGTGCATACCGAAGTGTTTCAGATTTCTGACCCGAATTTCGGCAGCTGGACCTCAAGTTTTAAGAGATTCATATGATCTCAACGTCGGGTCCCATGCACGAAGTTTTTTCTCCGTGTGAGTATTAATATAAATTTCAACACAGTCAAACACAGTAGAGAACCAAGGAAATCACAGTAGAACAGAGAAAAAATACCGTCGAATAAATAAAGAAAACTATTATCGAAGAAATTCTAATTATTTGGAAAGTAATTCGCTGGCGTAGGTAATCAATGCGTAGCTGCGTAGGAGCATGAGCGAGATTTATCATCAACTGACCGCTGGCCGGTAGGTACCTGGGTGGGCGAGCGACAATACGTAAGCGGTGGCATATGGTTCGATTGACAGAGGAGTGGGGAACGGTCAGACGTAGGGGAAAGGTTCAGGCTGAACCGTTCAGCACAGCGCAGCGTCAGTCACCGGGTGGGGAAGAGAGTCCGGGAGGGGACACTTCCCCTCGAGTGAAATAGAAAAAGGCAGAATCCTTCGAAGTTTATATTAATGCATAGAGAAAAAAAAGGAGGTGTTTGCATCTTGAGGATTTGTACCCACCTACGTCATCACTGTAAACAAGACGCTCGTTGAGGGTTATGTTGACGCTGTAAAAACGGACCATAATGTCCGATTTTTTTACTTAAATCAACTCTTTATATAATTTCAAGAACTTTTTATAGAATGACTTTTTCCCTTAAATTACACCATTTCCAAGAAAATCGACGGGATAAAAACGTCGCTGTACCCACTGACGTCATCAAAGCTATAGATACTCTATGAAAAATTCCAAGATGCCCGAAATGCAAACACCTCCTTTTTTTTCTCTATGATATTAATGATGTGATCCTCTACGGAGAATGGGGCCTTAAACCGTATGCAGGCTTTCCAGTCGACCGGTTTTGGTCAAGTCAGGTCGAAAAAATGTAACTGATGTTCTTCAAAATATGAGACATGCGAAAGATTAAGACTTCCAACATTTGTTTAAAGTAAAATCGAATATTTTTTTCAAATCTGAAGTGTCATTTTAGGCTCCTCGTGACGCACTAATATACGATGATTTCACATTCGACTCATGCAGCGTAAACAGCGCTCTAAGTCAACACAGTCTACTCTCCGTTGGTCGCGGCCGGGCCAATATAAAACGCCTTCAATTGCGTGTGATACTGTGCAACACTTCAAAGTCGAAATATTTGTATTCTCAGGTTGGAACCTAACTCGTATAGATTGCCCTACCAAATAAGACACGTCAACCTGCTGAACTGCTGTATTTCAAGATATCTCCCATATCTCATGCCCATTTTTGCCCGTGACGAAAATTTAAGCCTCAGTTGATTTAAAAACCAATGGAAGATACTCACTGGAAGGAAAACCTGTTCTTGAAACTGTTTTCAAGAACAGTTCCTTTTATAGATTTTGAGTGCCTCCGTTATGTACCAAGGGTATTTTTTACAGGAAAATCAGATTTTAGTCCAATTTTCAAAATTCCAAAATCCAAGATGACGGACGTGACCTGAGATATTGTCCGTCGTATAAAAAATTACATTGTTTAAATGAGAGAATTCGCAACTTTACCACGTAATATACAAAAACCTGGGTCATCAAAATATAAATAGAACGGGCTTACCTAGAGACAATTGCCTGTCGATAGCCGCAAAAATCATGAAAATCGGCCCGGTAGGACGCTGGAACTAAGCGTTACCAGATACGCAAATTTGGGAGGTCGCGGAGCTTTATATGATGTAAAAATACCGCACGGAGCTAAATAATAGGGTTTTTGGAGGGAATAATTTGGCGGCAATGGCCCCATTATTCACAGGGACGAGTGCGAGTGATCACAAAGCGCATGGGATGCACATCTTTACAAATCCGAAATGAAAATGCCACCAAAGGTTTCTTCACTCTCCATCGTCTACACTTGAAAAGTTGGAGAGCAACACAAAAAGAAAAGAATTACACGATCCGAACCGTGGCCCACGGCTGTACATATAAACCGCTTACCAAACTCTAGATAAACATCCTCGGCGAGCTAAGAGAATTATTTCTTTACCGCCCTCATTCTTTTCTTTCTCAAAGTGAGATTTCTCTGAATACCTCGTCAAAGACTCTTGATCGAGTTTTTTAATATATATATAAAGTCGCTTTATAACGCACTCTGGCGTTCTACGACACCCAAACGCCACATATGCCTGTCTTCCCAGAGGTTATCGGGCAACTGACAGCGCAACATCTCTTCGTCAACGCCCTGCCGCCAACCCTTTACGGGACGTCCCCGTCGCCTCTTCCCAGGTGGTACCCAATCCAAAACTTGTTTGGGCAACCTCTCCTCCGACATTCTTTGCACATGTCCATACCAGCATAACTGCCTGGACATGACGTCGTGCACGATATCTTTCTCAACCTTCATCACCTGGCGAATTCTCTCATTACGGACACGGTCCCGTCTCGGAATGCCGGCAGATCGCCGCCAAAAATCCATTTCAGTTGCCCTCAACATTTCTTGCGTTCTTTTCGTCAAAGGCCACACTTCACTACCATAGAGCACGATACTTTTAACGATGGCGTCATATATCCGGTGCTTGTTTGCCTTGGAGATGCTCTGATCCCAGAGCACCCCGTTCAGCATCGCGATGGCTCTCCTGCCCTGAATGATCCTGTCCTTAATTGCTCTATCCATCCTTCCATCCTGATCAAGCCAGACATCGAGATACTTGTACTCATCACGCTCTTCGATGCGCCGTCCATCCTCAAGCTCTATGCTTTGCCGTTGATGCGCTGCTCCCACGACCAGCTTCTCTGTCTTGGACACACTAACGTCCATGCCCCATTTCCGATATTCTTCGACCAACTTCCGCGTCATGAAATCTGCATCTTCCTCATCTTGAGCTACAACGATCTGGTCATCGGCAAAGCATAGAGTATAAAGGGTCTGCCCATCAAGGAGTGGAACGCCCATTCCCGCAACCTTATTTTTCCATTCCTTTAACACGTGCTCTAGGTATACCTTAAATAGTGTTGGTGACAAACAACAGCCTTGTTTTAGCCCTTTTGTGACGGAGTTTTTTAATCCCATCTTATATCTATTTTTAGATCGATTACATGTATACAAATCTATCCATGTACTTACATTTTTCATATTCTATCTTAGAAGAATATAATTTTAAAATGCCCTCACTTACATATGAACTCGTTCGTGAAATTGGACGTATCTATGTTAAAATAAACTACGATGTGCGCAAAACCTATGCACACATTTTCTTTTAGCATGCGTCCAATGGGCTTGTTGCAAACTTCAGCCAGGGCAAGAAGAAGTGTTTGGTTGATTATTGAGATTGATAGACAAAGCTATAGACAATGAAAACAAAGGAAAAATGGAGCGATCCGATTAGTGGAAGTGGGCGGTTGCAGTGGACCCAGGAGGTAAGTAATAGACACACTAACGGCAACCTACGAGGGGCTTAAAGTTTTCTCCCTTCGTCTACAGCAACCACTTGTTTCCCTAAAGGATCACTCCATATTCCTTTTGTCATGCGCTCATTAGCCTATAAATCGTTTATCATATAGTTTTGTCTATCGATTACAATAATCAACCCACTGTAGCCTCTCTTTTCTCTCATATTCGTCATTTCCATTCGAAGTCGTGTTGCGTATTAATTTTCTGCAACGTAAATCTGAATTATTAAAATTCGGACCGTTAAGTATATGGCCTCCATTTTGCAATTAGGAACTACAATTTCTTACTCATTCGTTAAAACACGTATCTAATGACACGAAAACAATTAGCACATACGTCGATCCTAAGGTGAGCTGGAAATTGTCGTTCCTAATTGCAAAATGTAGTCCAAATAACGCTAGGCTTGAGCTCGCTCCTCTTCACTCTTCCGAACGCATCATAACGCTATCTCCTCGAGTTAGGTTCCAAAGAGCTCCCCCTCCAAAAAAAAAAAAGAAAATTCTTTATTGTATTATTAGACAGACTCTTGCCTCGAGAAAAAACCGCCAATTTTTCTTTTGTGTTGAAGAGTTTTTTGATGTTCTGCGAAGCGGCTCCCCGTGCGTGTTCAATCTACGCTAAACGGCTCTCCGGGGAGGATTTATTACACGTCCTTAAGAGCACTGGCGCGGCGTGGCGTGCTCTGCGATCTATCGATATTTCCCCATTTGAAGCTGCGGTAAATAATCGATTATTAAGGTGCTCGCTGCGAACACCCTGTTTATCGATACTTTTCCATAGGTTTAAATGGCCGATCAATCGATATATCGCAAAGCACGCCGCGCCACTGCTTAAGAGAGCCGAGGCCGCGAATCTATTTGGTGGAAAACTCACCGGTCTCTTGAAAATCCAACAACAATTTATATTTAAACACGCACGGGGGAACAAGTTTGGGACAATAAGGAGGTCCGGAGCAATTCCACGCTTTTCTGGCGTAGAGGCGTATCTCTCTTCCCACATGAGCCTTGGCAAACGTAGAGATATACGGAACACGGGGCTCACGTTGGAATCGAGATACGCGCTTTATGCGAGAGGAGCGACGAATTCTGAGGGAAGGCTCTCGTTTTCATTGGTGTTCGGCGTTCGTTCCTTTCACGGCGTACAATGGACCGAATCAATGGCAGAGGCTGGACATGAAAATTTTTGACTAAAACAGCAAATTTTGATGTTAAATTCGTCATATTTTAAATTTCAAGGGGTGTTCAAGGAAGGAAAATTCACGAAAAAACCAATGGAACAACTTTCAGAAGCTCAAAGTTTTGTATAAACGGAGTTGTAAGCGTTATGAGTTTTCAAATTTTGTCCGACCTCTCCCGTTGACTCGAACCACTGTGCGGGACGCGGGACACCGGGACACCGGGAGACAGGCCCAACAGGAGGATGTAATTTGTTATTTTCAAAACTCCCTCGTCGTTTGTGACACCGGCCGAGGATAAAAAATTGAACTCGTGCGTAGACGAGAGAACAAAGTCGGGCAGTTTGAGAGGAATAAGAGCTGTATCTTGTTAATTCTCTCGAATGCGTTACACACGTTCGGCGTGGTCACGCAATGCTGCCACGTCCGGAGAGGGATTCCCCGCGGAAACACCGATCGGCTGTTGTTGCTTCTAGAGTCCCTTTATGCTGAGAGTCAAGACGATTCGGCTCATGGATGTCACAAACGGGAATAAAGATTACAGAAATTGAACGTGTTTTGTAATCTTTGATCGGCCCATTCTCAAATGCCTTTCTCCGTTTCTCCTCTCATTCCGTTTGTTCCTTGCCGAACCCGTGATTCCCTGGTCCATTCCAGATTATAATCTTTGCAATTGGTGAAAATGTAATCTTTATTCCCGTTTGTGACACTGTGGAGGCCTAAAATACGGGAACCAATCAGAAATGGATTCAAATTGTCTTGACTCTCAGTATAAAGGGACTCTAGTTGCTTCGAGATCTTGTCTTGCTTAAGGAGGATCTTCAGCTTTTGTTGCAATGTGTTCTAAGTGGGATCGATGTACTTAAAATTTCAATTTTTCGTGGATTTCAGGGAAAATCAAAATCTTAGTCTGTAGATCAATCAGCAAGGAATGTTCCCGTTGGAAATCATCTTCCAAAATCTTAAATGAAAGTCCCAATTTCAGCCTGTAGATCAATGATTGGCTCGAAACATTAAGGAATGTTTCGAGCCGAAAACCATTTTCCAAAATCTTAAAATAAAGTCAAAAGTAATGTTTTAAAATTTTAGTCTGCAGATCGATCATCAAGGAATGCACGTGCCGAAAATCATCCGCCAATATCTTAAAATTAATTGAGAGCATTGCCTCTCTTTTGCAACCGATTTCAGTGTCTCGATATTGTTGGTTGATTGGAAACAGAACTTTTGACTTTGTTTTGAGTCTCTGAAAGATAATTTTCCGCACGAACGTTCCTCAGTGATTTCTGACTTAAATTTTGATTTTGGCAAAATCATTCATCTTGAAGTTAAAATTTGAATTGTATTGATCCAGAATGCATTGCGCTAAAGCTAAAGATCCACCTCAAACCCAACTAAACGCCTCCACTTCCTGTTCGCACGACGCAATAACGCGTGCCTGGCCCCGACACATTATTCTTTGAGACGCTGGCGTGTCATGATTTGCGATAAATCGAGTGATCTGCCATTTAAACCTATGTAAAAACATCGATAGACAGAGTGTTCGCAACGAACACCTTAATAATCGATTCTTTACCACGCCTTTAAATGGGGGAAAATCGATGCTCGATCATTCACGCCTCTCCACTTCTTTAAAAGTAATTACTTTCTAGTTGAGTGGGAAATTGAACCCCGAAGGAAACTCACGCTCGCACACATTCATGCACTTTGTGGGAGCTAATAACGTTGTGGATGTATTGGAAAGTAATGAGTTGCATGTATTGCCGCCCCCGAAACGACTTGTTAAAAACTGTATTATAATACAAGACGGAGTGCTTCCGTAAATCGGTTTCTTCTTCTCTCAATACAATCAATCATCCATAAAGAGGAGTTTTTAAAGTCGAGGTGTGGAGATGTGGGATCCCTCTTTCTCTTTCTTGTGCGCGTCAAGAAGCAAGACGCTGAAAGTATAAACGCGTTGACGCTCATGACACTTTAAAAAATTGTGCGCCACTACGAAATGAAGAGCTGAAGCGTATGAAGGTTTATCCTGTAACCCTCCCTGAATTCTTTACAAAATTGAAATACCAGCAGTGGGATTTGAAGTGTTATCGGGCTGCATTACATTACATTGATAACCGCATCACATCATATTTTCACCGCGTTTAGCAGAAAGGAGCCAAGCCACATCAGCTATCGCCAAATTTAGTCGAGCGATTTAATTTTTAACATGAAACGATTGTGCGGATTTTTGTGCACTTTTCAGTAGATTTTCTACATATTACAAGGCAATTCCCTAAAATTTTCATAAGAATCCGCACTACATAACGTTATCTTGTAAAAAATGAAATTGCCCACTACTAGTTGATGTGGCCTTGGTTCCTTTCTGCTTAACGCAGTCCATTTTATTGCTCATTTGTTCATATTATTTTGAATCATATTTATTTGTGTTTTTGCACAATTCAATCTGGCAACAACATGGACGAGAATCGCCTCTATATTTCATCGGTCAATTCCACGCAAGATAAAACTTTTCAGAAACAGGAAAGTTTTTTCATCAAATCAAGGAAGGAGTGAGGAGAGGAAAAGATAAATAAAATACACACCTAGCGTATAAATAAATACGGATAAAGAGGGCATGTCTGGCTTAAAATCACTATCCATCTTATGCCAAGAAAATACACGTTTTGCGATTGTCTCGAGGAAGCGGGAGGTCTCCCAAAACCCGCGACGAACCTGCTACTTCGACGATCTAGATTTTATGCAGGGAACGTAAAGACGACGCCAGGAATACAATTCTAGTCACGAGTCTTTACATGAATCACAATCACTTGCCAAAAAACGTTGACAAAAGCGGGGAGCTTGAGCAAATATGGCCAATATTCATTCCTTCAGATTGTCCGCATAGAGTCATGAACCGTAGATCTTCATGATCAGGACGACAGTAAAATAGGTTCGCTTATTTATTGCCTCGTTGCTTACTAGGTATGAAGCTTCGCAATTTGTGGACTCCTCGGTTTTTTTTTCGCCATGACCATATCCGGAACCAAAAAGGATGTCAGTCGTATTATGACCACAGGAAGATTACGGGAAATCGGCGTAGCTGTATCGTTGGCAAGCACTATGAGTAAAACGGACAACATTCAGTGTATATGAATTCGACGCTGATCGAAAAAATGCACGGATTACTCGAAGACAACCCATTTTTATCAATGTATCCAAGTTTGATTTGAAGATAAAGGTTTGTAAATTGAGATTCGGGGGTTTTTTAACACAAAATAATGATTATAAGAAAGTAGCATTTTAAGTGGGGTTACGTAAAATGCTACCAGCATCAGTCAATAAATTAATTTGACCTAATTTGGTGCAATATCTGATATTTAATGTGCTCTTTAGTATAAATAATTATCTCTGAATTATCTGTGAATAAAGTAATGGCAGACAGAGTTTCCTCAAAATATCTTAGACCTCTTAATAATTTGATTTAAGCATTTTCTACTAACCCATCGAGTCAACTCTTGAATGAGCTGTAGCTGTCCTTGGCAATTCACGAAATTTCAGTCGGGACCTTCGTGGTTCAGCGTGAATAAATTTTGCTTGATTCGGGCTGAGAGAAAAACAAGGAAAACTTGGAGAAAACTTATGACCGCGTTAATGAGTTTACCCCTTCTATTGAACAACAGAGTCGAAATGAATAACTGGAAATTTAACTTTAATTGAAAATAGCTCCAAGAATGAAGGACGGTTAGATGTTAAGAGCAGGGGTCTTGAATCAAGAGTTATATTGAATTGGCAAATACAATTACTGAATCCCCTCTATAATTGCTGGCGATATGAAGCAATTTTATCTATGCATTTTGCTATATCTTGAATTTTTGTTACATTTTTTCTTAATAAAAGGCTTAATTTTAACAAATCCAAGTAATCTGGAAAAGGTTTCTCCGAGTTCTGTTCAGTTCTACGATTCATTTTAACTATTGAAGCTTTCAAAGTGTCGTTTTATCACTTTGATCCACGGCGGGCTACTAAAAGCTGTTTAAATATGCCAATGCTCTTGTGAAGTATGATATAGTTTAACCTGTTCCCACGATTTTGTTCATATTTGCCTTGTCGATTGAACTCGATCGTGTGGTTTTCCCTCTTCTTGGGATTTATCAAACTTTGAAAAAGCTCTAGGATTTTGATAGTTATTATAATGAAAAAAAAAAACTTTATCCCTTCAGAACAGTAAGGCAAAAAATTCATTCCTCCCAAGTTTTTAGAAGAATGGGGCAAGAGAGAGAGAAAGAACAAATTCTTATCATAACTGATACTTCTACGGAGCCGTGCATAAATTACATTGAATATACCTGAGGTGAAGGGAGGGAGGACTCAACATGCGGGTAAAATGGAGAGGAGGGTGGCCTGGCAGAAGGGGGTTGAAAAATCGGGAAAATCTCCCGACGTAATTTATGGTCGCCTGTTAAGTATCTTCTGTTTCGATGTGTCACATGATCGTTGAGATAAAAAAAAATTAAAAAAATAAAATAAATAAAAAAATAATAAAAACATTTATACCAAGTCAAACACGCTCATAGCATGTCAATCCCTCTTTTCCCTTGTGAATGTACGACGTAGCCAAAGCTGTTCCAAAAATCTGGAACCTACCACTGGAACCTGGAAAATAATAAAACAGGCGTGCTTTGCGATAAATCGATTGATTTGCCATTAAACCCACAGCAAAGGATCGATAATCGGGGTGTTTGCAACGAACACCTTAATAACCGATTCTCTACCACAGCTTTAAGTGGGGAAATATCGATAATCGATTATTCACACCTCGCCATTGAATGGCGGAACTCCCAAACCACGTACCCCTCGGTTTGCGACGCATTGCAGACTTCCTGTTACATACTCTATTTTTAACAAAAGTCATTTCTGAAAAACTTCCGTGATATTTCTTCTCCATGCAAAGCAACTTCTAAGACAGCCTCGAGAAATGATGTTGATTTGTTTTCCTTTTAAAAAATAAAAGAGGAGCGGAGATTTTTAAACATCGCAAACGAGATTCGATTTGCGAGTTTCATCGTCGATATAAAAAATTTGTTTTCTCATGTATTGATAAATATACTTTAAACCCTACTGTTGGCGCAAAACGATGGAACCCCTTTGAATTCTGATAATAGCATAATGAAACCTCATTAACGCTTGTCTAAATATCGCAGCTTAGGGTTCAATCTTCCAAACGAGTGTCAATGTCTAGCAGACTAATCTTGATCAGTGTTACGGGAGAAAAAAAAGTCATGACAGGGTTACCAAAGTCAGAAAATACCGGGAAATGTTAGAGAATTTTGAAAAGTAAAGGAAACCTGAATACATCAGGGAAAAATTGTCAAATTGTTTTCATTTGCTTCCTCGAGTGGGTTTGACGTTTCGAACAACAAAGTTTGCTTGAAAACTATCTCAAACCATATAGTCCAGGCAATTGGGCATCAAATAGGGGCTCTTGGGGAAAATTTCCCGGAAAACTTTTTGATGAGTGATTCCTATGTATTTTTAGACGCTGAATCCGAATTTCGCATTTGTGTAAAGATCTTTTCGCCGCTAAAGCCGCCATTTTGAAAAAATGGCCTAAAAATGGCCTAAAATCCCAATTTTTGAAAATATCTCGCTTATTTTTGATTTTTTGACCAAAGTAGTTATTTTCAAAAATAAACTACATAAAATTCTAAAGAAAACAAGTTCTTATCAATTTTTTGATATGACTGAAATTTAAGCCGCCAGAGCGCGCTGAAAAAACCGCCGAAATTCGAATTTCGCCAAACTTGCGCTTTTCTCGTGAATAACTTTTCTCGGGGTGACTCTACGTGAAAAATCTTAACTATTAAACTTATAGAGCAACAAATGTAATACTAGGAGTTGCTTTTTTTATTTTTCTTAATCCTGGACGCCACTGACAAGTTTTTGAAGTTGGACTGAAAAAAGCTGAACCGAGCATGGACAGGGCTCGCCAGTATCTGCGTAATTACTCTTCTGTGGACTTTTCTAGGGGACTTATTTACGAGTCAGATTGTAAAATTTCATTGGAAGGTGACCCCCCCCCCCCCCCGAAGACCCCCTAATAATTAAATGTCACAAATTACCCCCCCCCCCCTCACTCTCGCAATTTCCGCTGTTGGCGCAATTCATTTTAGTGAAAGAAACGTGAATTCAATGATTTCATCGGTGATATTTCGAGTAACATTAATAATCCATCAGGTAATTTCTATAAGTTTTCATGAATAATTGCTCATTTTTGGACGGGAAGAGGGAAAATGGACGGAAAAAAGCTTACTTTAAAGTAGACGGAATGTATGTACATTTGCATAGTTTTTTCAAGTTGCAATAAAAACATTTCAGAGTTCTCTTAATTTTCACAAATCAAGCAAGTTTTGAAGAAATTGTACTGTGCATATACAAAGTTAAAAAATGCAAATCAAGTATCTACCGAATTATTCTCTACAGCGCATTGTAGATGGTCTTGGAATTTTCGTTAGATCAGTTTGTGGCACATCTGAGTTCTTGTTTTTTTGATTGGATGTTTCCGGATCAATACGTTGCACTGCTTTGCTTGAGCGCAGTACCCTTGTTGCTGGTTTTTCAATTTCCAGGTCTCTTTCGTCATATTCACTGTCTGCTTCAGATTTTTGATCAGTTGATGACGTAGATGAGCCAGATTCACAATCCTGATTATCATCTTAGAATGTCATAATTTCCGGTTCATCGACGTCTCCTTCCTCTTCCTCTCCTTGTAGGGTATGTTCCATTTGAAAATTATCGGAGGATTGATTGCACATCTGACAGAGAATGGTGCATCGTAAGCCATTTTTACGGCACCCACAAGTCTTGCGGCAACCTTTCTTGCATTTGCAGGCAATTAGCTTTAAAATATTTTCGGGAGCTGGTGAATCCAAAGTTGTTATAGGCGTTAGCCCATTTTTGGTGGCTTTCCAGTCCCAATTGCAAGGATCGTTTTTCTCACCCTGCCACTCCTGAACCTGCAAATGAGTTCGGAATGCATGCTCTGCTGCAGCCTTCTCAGTTGGTGGCAAAGACCCAAGATTCTGTTTATTTTCAAAACTTGCTTGATTTGTGAAAATTAAGAGAACTCTGAAATGTTTTTATTGCAACTTGAAAAAACTATGCAAATGTACATACATTCCGTCTACTTTAAAGTAAGCTTTTTTCCGTCCATTTTCCCTCTTCCCGTCCAAAAATGAGCAATTATTCATGAAAACTTATAGAAATTACCTGATGGATTATTAATGTTACTCGAAATATCACCGATGAAATCATTGAATTCACGTTTCTTTCACTAAAATGAATTGCGCCAACAGCGGAAATTGCGAGAGTGAGGGGGGGGGGGGGTAATTTGTGACATTTAATTATTAGGGGGTCTTCGGGGGGGGGGGGGTCACCTTCCAATGAAATTTTACAATCTGACTCGTAAATAAGTCCCCTAGAAAAGTCCACAGAAGAGTAATTACGCAGATACTGGCGAGCCCTGTCCATGCTCGGTTCAGCTTTTTTCAGTCCAACTTCAAAAACTTGTCAGTGGCGTCCAGGATTAAGAAAAATAAAAAAAGCAACTCCTAGTATTACATTTGTTGCTCTATAAGTTTAATAGTTAAGATTTTTCACGTAGAGTCACCCCGAGAAAAGTTATTCACGAGAAAAGCGCAAGTTTGGCGAAATTCGAATTTCGGCGGTTTTTTCAGCGCGCTCTGGCGGCTTAAATTTCAGTCATATCAAAAAATTGATAAGAACTTGTTTTCTTTAGAATTTTATGTAGTTTATTTTTGAAAATAACTACTTTGGTCAAAAAATCAAAAATAAGCGAGATATTTTCAAAAATTGGGATTTTAGGCCATTTTTAGGCCATTTTTTCAAAATGGCGGCTTTAGCGGCGAAAAGATCTTTACACAAATGCGAAATTCGGATTCAGCGTCTAAAAATACATAGGAATCACTCATCAAAAAGTTTTCCGGGAAATTTTCCCCAAGAACTTCCCTATTGCCCGGACTAATATGACCTTTTGAAAATCTAACATTTGCTCAATTGTCAGGGAATTTTACCAACATGTGTCGGGGAAATCAGGGAAAGGTCAGGGAATTTAATTTTCCAAATTTTGTGGCAGCCCTGGGCAGAAATTATTTTACGTCTCAAATCCAGGTACTTTCAAGTTTGACTGCTTTTACCATACCGGCAACGTCAGAGAATTGATACTGAACCGAGAGAAAATGTGCAGTCGCTCTTTTACAACATAGAGGTCCTTGTGAGAACAAGCTTTTAAAAGGGTCACTCGCTGGACCAATATTGTACCTTTGATACCCTCTCATGTGTTCAAAAGAATAAGAGAGAGGTGGATTTCCGGGCTTGTGGCTCCACCACTAGCCGAAGCAACAAGTGCCGAGTGCCTGCTGTGTGTCACTTGATAACCGCTCCGCGCTCAATTGATTTTTGTCCCAATCACGCACACTTGTTGCCTTAGCCGACGAATCAATACAATTTCGAAACAATCTCTTAAAACAGGGGGTTTTCTTTTCTACTTTTTCCCTTTTTATCAAGTGGGAATACAGTCTGTCATGTTTTGGGATCCCTGCCTTTATTGTCTCAAAAAAATCGCTCTCCAAAACTTTTCTCTGCTCTCTAGGATTTCTTGCGGATAGGCATCACCTGTGCGTAATTTTGTTTCAGATATTCACATTTTTGATTGAGCATTCCTTTAGCTCTGATGAGCTCACACAGCATTTTTGGTTGCCGGGAAAGATTCTAGTCCACACTATAGACGCAAAATCAATGGGTTAGCTGTTTTGATCTGTTAACTTTACAGAGCCAACTTCAGCCCTATCTTTGAAACGTCCACAAGAAACTTCCAAAATGGATGTATCAAATAGATATCCTTCAAACTCGTACAATAGCAGATAAAAATAAAACGACTTACGGTGAAAGCAAATTTTTCCTCTTACTGTGCTTTTTCTTTGCAATGCACTGTAAGCACATCATATTTGCTTCCCTGTCAGTCTGCCCGCGTCCGGTCAATATTCGTCACCTCTTTAACGTAAGGGCGTATCTCGATTTCTACATAAGCCCTAGAAAGCATAAATTTATATGTAAAACAGGGATCACGTGGACATTAAGGTGGGCCCTAACGTCAGAGGAGCGACATAATATTCTCCATTCCGCGCCAAATTTTACAACCTAAGACAAGGTATGGGAACTGGCCGCGGGCTGTGCTAATGAGCAAGTTTCCTGTTTCTAAATTATTTCCGAGAAACCACCTCATACCTGGGGGTAGGGGCAAGCGCAGGGGGCCTACTTTCTTGATCGAAGATGTCCCGGGACGCTGGAGAACTTGCGCTCAACAACTCCTGACAACCGACAGGAGGTCACCCAAGTTCCGGTTTGAAACTTGTTCTCTCACTCATGCTCATCATATCACATTAGGTCAAATTTATTTTATTCTATTATTTATTCTTCTTTATCATTCCTCCGGTCAGTTTTTCGTCTTGTCTAGCCTTTTCAATCAAAATTAAATGAGTGGGCCGCAGCTGCGACTCTGGTATGTATATGCTCATTTTATGCATGTTGAATTTTAATAGGGTAGGAATTTTTCCGGGATGCAAATTGTTCTCGATATTTTAGTTGTTTTTCCCGCAAAAAATCGATTTTCAAAGCCAAAAATAAAGCTGGAAGTATCCGAATGTGAAGTTCCTCATTTTACATAGTTTCACCTGAATCTCTTATCATGCCTATGACAGGTCATCATAAAAAAAGAAACATGCTCAAACGAAAGTGTCGCCCAGTGTAAAATTCATAAGAAACGTAAAATATTGTTACAGCAACGAAGATCCAATCCGAGAGGAAAAGCACTTCATCTATGCTCCCGTATTAAGGACGAAACGCCGTATGGACATTCAAGAATTGCCAAATTTCCTCTTCAAAAATATTTATTTTGGAGGATAGCCACGAATATGTTTTCCTTGAAATTTTCAGAATGTAATGATCAAAGCTCGGACAAAATTCTGTGAAAAATTGGGGAGAAAATATTCACCAATTTTCCCGAAAATTCGTGATTTTTCTGAGGAAATTTTGCAACTGCCGAAGGCTCATACGGCGTTCCTCCTTACCGAGGCAGTAGGGACGGCACCGGGGGTGGGGAATGTCGTGCGTATCCTTACAGCACTACATTATCTAGGAAGGAGGTTTGCAATTTGCGTTACAAGGAAGAAGTGAATGAAAAAGTCATCGAGTATTACTCTAGCAGACCCACGGGGGTTGGCAAAGACGAAGTACCTCCTCCACGGATGACCTCTCGGGTTCAACCGCTAACAGAAATAATTTGAGCAGTAAGAATGGCGAATGAGGAGCAACGGATGGTTAAAATGTATTATTTCCTCGAGTCATGAAGTTAGCGGTGCCCCGAGCAGCTTGGAGACAGAAGGTGTGCGGATTGCAAAGTCGTGGAGATTTCCAACGTTATCTCAAGCATGCAAACCGGGAAAAAACATCTGAATGTAATATGCATGAGTCTCTCAAATTACATCATGACGAAGGAAGCTCCCCTCTTTTTTCAACTCGGTTGCCGGTTAAGTTAGAAATTTAAAATCTATCTCACCTCTTGTACTCAACACTGGCGAAGCGTGAATGATCGATTGCCGATATTTCCTCATTTGAAGCTGTGGTGAAGAATCGATTTTCGACTACCGATCTGTCCATCGATCCTTTTACAGGGGTTTAAATGGCAGATCGATCGATATATCGCAAGGTACGCCACGCGCCGGTACGCAGACCTCAGAAATGTTTCGGGTAAGTGCCGATGCCACGCGCTGACAACTTTTATTTGGGGAACGGATTTACATGATTGTCCTCTTGTCGTTGAGTTCACCGTGCCGCTCATTCGAAATTTCCCGTTTTCAATTTAGCCTCCGGATCAGGGCACTTTCGAAATTACCGGCATAATGGCTCGAAACATACTGGAGATGACGAACTTTTCTCCGAGGCTTGTTGAGGGTAGCCCGAAAAAGAGAAAGTCTCATTTGCTTCAGGAAACGACATATCTGCTGTCGTCGAAAGTCTGAAGCTATTTATCTTCTACGCTTAAGCTAAGGTCTCTACTGAAAAATTGTGATCCTTACGGTTTTTGCGTATTAGATTTACACTTTTGAAATCACCTATCTAATGTGTTTGAAATTTGAATAAAGTAAATCTAATTTTTAGTTTGAAAGTTAAGTTTTTGTTTTAAACTTGATCAAATCAAAGGTAATAGTCAAATGGACGTATTTCTATCAAACGGAGCTAAGCGCCATTTGAGTTCCTTTTGAGGAATTTAGAATCCCGGATAGCGCGTTCTGTCAAACGGACCTAAGCGCCATAGAAAAGCATTGCGAGTATAGGACGGAATAAGCCGGACGCTCGATTCCGCCGCGTATGAACAATTGAATTTGGAAGATTTTCCCCGATGAAAAATTTATCTTGAAAGAATAATTTTTAGAAATATAAAGATACATTTTTTAGATATTTTAGAATAAATTGCGTTAGAATGTGTACAACTTTTCAATACATTCGTATTTTATAAAAAAGAAAAATTGGCAACCCCAGAAGATTACTACGGTGTTTTTCCGTAATACGGCATAATTGATCCTCAGCGCAATTTTTTGTAATTTACCATCTATCTGTAAGTTTACATTCAATTAATAGTACATGACATGATCCTTTTAATTACTCTAAGATACTTACCGGACTTAAAACTCCAAAACTTTTTCTTTCACCAAAACTTGGTCCCGCTATTCAATTTCGTTCGTTAAAAACGGAAATAGCCACAGCACACGCTCCGATTCATGAGGGGAAGAAGCTGTCACTCTAACGACTGCACAAACGAAGATGGAAACCCGGCGAGGCGTGAATGATCGATTATCGATATCTCCCCATTTGAAGCTGTGGTAAAGAATCGATTATGAAAAAGTTCATCGCAATCACCCTCTTTATCAATCATTTTCCTTAGGTTTAAATGGCAGATAAATCGATATATCGCAAAGCACGCCACTGTAAAACTCAGCGAGTCCGCGCATTTAAAACCCCCGAGAAAAACGGGTCAAAACTGTCCGCAATCAAAACTTGATGCTTATCCGGTTTTGCCGTCTTCTTCCTGAACGATTTTATTCCCTCAACACTTTGATTTTCAATTCGGTTCCCTCGTACCCCCTCCCCCCAACGACCCCCGTTCGATCCACCTTCTAGCCGCCCGCTACGTCTCCCTCTTTTTGCCGGGCGCTAAAAACTAAGACGCGATCATATCAAGTCTCATGAAATGTTTATGTCCCTCAGAGGTGCTGCCTTTAAACCCTGAAAGGGAGGGAATTCGCAGCGAACCTCGAGGAGGATCGTAAAATTTTATCTTGAGACTTTTTTTGGACCGTAAAGCAGATCTTATAAAATATTTCCCTTGCACTGGCGTCGGCGGTTATTAAATAGTGTTCATACAAATATCCTGGAAAATTAAATAAACTTCAGAGGTGAGGCAAAAATTATCATTCAAGCGGTGAAATGATGCCGTGTTCGTAAACTGATGAACGAATAAAAACAATGCTAAAAATCCGACCTCTAGGTTTATCGAGATCTCCCACGCAAGGAGAGGCTCATAAAAAAGGATATGCTTTCAATCTAAGATTAAGGAATTTTAGAACCTTTAGCTTCTACCGCGCGGAGTACAACAAATCGATGGAAACCACATATTTTGATTGCGGTGTCTGAAAATTCCCTTTTCTATTTTATTTTACCAGCCAACTGCATTGCATGCTTCAATTTTTGTATCTAGTTATTCTTCAGGCAAAGCTGAAACTCATATAAGTTTTAAATAATTAACTTGATTGGTTCTCAAATTAAACAGTAAAGAATAGCCAAATAGATACATCGATGCTCACTGAGATACGAGGTTTCAAAGATAAACCACAAAAATGTATTGTTTATGGCGCTACTTGCTCTCTATCAATTTTTCCTGAGTGATTCAAGAAGTCAGAGGTTGGAGCTTAAATCAAAGAATATTTTCCTGCGGGACCTCGTCAAAATTTCCTACGAGAAACGATAAACACGTCGGCAATTGTCGGCTAACGGATAATGCCTTATTTGCTCTTACTTTTACGGTGCTCACGTCATTGAGAGGGAAATGAGGCGCATTGATGACAGCGCGGCGCGGAGATACAACTATTCGTACTTGATGGATGTCAGTGCTGCATTTGCAAAATTGAAGGCGCGATGGCGTGAGACGTGGTAAACTCGCAATGCTCCGCTCTATGCTGTCGATGAAGTGTCATTCAGAAAAGGGAGGAGAGTTAAACAACGAGGCT
The DNA here is from genome assembly GCF_918797505.1 of Bemisia tabaci. Lineage (NCBI taxonomy): Eukaryota > Metazoa > Arthropoda > Insecta > Hemiptera > Aleyrodidae > Bemisia > Bemisia tabaci. The sequence continues at coordinate 59,860,032 of NC_092796.1, forward strand.
CGAATACGTCCCTCCTATATCTTTGGCTGTGCTACCATTTGAATTTTTTCTTTTTTTCCTAATTTGATGTCTGATTCTTTTTTACGCAAACTGATTGCGGTAAACTTTCAGCTTTAAGCTGAACTTTTTACGCACGATGGCTAAAAAACTCCATCATTGATTTTCTTCTAGGATGTACTGGCAGACTAATATCTAAAGCTCGTGTGTACCCGCCCACATACAACCTGCGGGCCATGTGTTTTTAAGCCTCGGGTAAATTTGGGCATCAAAGGGTTATCTGTTTCAAATTTTTAAATCGCCGGATTTTAATTGAAGGCAGTCTCGCGTGGTGAGATTCAGAAAATTCTAGAGCTTGTGACTATTTTTCATACAATGGAAAACATTGAGGGCCAGTTTTTTTTTTTTTTTTTTTTTTTTTTTTTTTTTTTTAAAAAAAAGTACTTTAGTCTAATGTGTTCTTTCGACCATTTCTTAGAATAGGAGGATTTTTCAAGCATAAAGAACTTTTAAGTTCGAGATTGCGACTGATTCTCGTTTCAAAGCAATTTCGACACCCTTGGTTGCATGCATTGCACGCATCCATTACCTGAGGGTTGTAAATTCTCGGAAGTATTTTTTAATTAAATCACCTTTTTTCATTCGAACCGTAGGGCGGTTTCTTTTCTAATTATTTCAGATGGTCGACGGTCTTGTGTCCGACACGACGTGGCGTATAGGTCCGATCCCAGCTCTGGCTCCCGCGTATGCACGGTGCTTGACAAGGGTGGTGCGAGGTTTTATTTTTATTTTCTGGCGAGAAATTTCCTAGCCGAGGGCGGGACGGGGTTAGGGTAGCGGCAATGCTCCGGGAGACACCCATCGTTGCCGGGTCTCGAATCCCTCCGCCATAAATCAATGCAACGTGTGAATTTTTGCCCCGATGTGGGCGCCTCGCAAAAGACATAAACCGGAGGAATAAAACTAGCTCGGTGGCATTCCATCTTGCTCTCTCCTCTCCTCGCTTTGGCCGTCCTCCGCGTCTTCTCGGGGTTTCTCGCTTTGTTATTCTTGCTCTTTTCTCGGCATTTTCTTTTGTTGTCGGCTTCTAACTCAATTTAATTCTGCACTTGCTGTGGCTCCGCCACGCATTTCCGTTTCCGCCGTTCATAGAATTCCGTCGTGTCCTCCGAGATCGAAGACTCAGTTAACGTTATTCCCGGCCAATTTTGCTCGACGGGTTCTATCAGCAGGTATTACCCTCTCTGTATCGGGATCACGACGCGGGAGCGTTTAGCATAGAAAAAGAGAGGGGATGAGGTAAAAAACCTGAGAACCCGCACAACCAAAAATTGACCGAATTTTCGTCTCGATCGTTCAAAATCACGTGCTGCGATTGCCAAACCAGAATTCCTTCAATTCTGAGGTTTCTGGATCATTTCAGTGCATAGGTTCACTAAACTGACGATTTTCAAAGTTTTATAGTGGGAATAATTTTTCAAGTTGTCGAGCAATTGGACTTCAATTTGCAATTAAATCGTGTCGTGCGGAAACCGCTAATGTCCATTTTTTCAGCTTCCAGTTTTTTTCATGTTAAAATTACTTTTCAAGAGTTGATACAGATCATGAAAGTGGTACCAATACTTGTTTTGGGATGAGAATAGCCCTACATCAAGCACTGATACGCCTTTCATGGTTGCATTTAACTCCGAAAAGTATTATCAACCCAAAAAACTCAAGACTGGAAAGATGGACATTAGTGGGTTTTGCATGGCACGAATCAATTAAGAACTAAAATTTCTGGCTCGGTTTAGGTACAACCGATGCTACCACTAGTTTCCCTATACACGTGAGTGTTTTTAAGGATGAGCCAGAAACTGTAGTTCTCAATTGTAAAATGTAGTCCAAGCGTTTTGGAATATACTCCATTGCTTTGCTTAAACATACTTTTCGCTCGCTTCAGATTCGCAAAGAATCAGGATATACAATTCAATTATATAGTTTCCTGGAAATGTATTTGTCCATTTGCTGGTACTATACCTCTTTGTTCTCGAAGTAACAAAAGTGTATTTTTTAAACGAAAAAATACAAACTAACCAACGATTGTGTGAATTTGTCAGTAACATCGCAAACTGATGTATACGTATTTTCCTACATATAACTGTGATGTGTACACTACGTTGTATTGTTCGTGCTTACAACAAAACGAACGAGATATCTTTTCAGCAGGGCAAAATAGAAAGGACATAGGAACGTCAAGGCATACTGCAAGTTTTATTGATTCATTATGACCGAGCAACTATACGAACGCCAAAGTCGATAAATTGCCTACACGAGAATCTGAAGGATTTTTATGCGCCGACGCGACGTGACACTAACGCATGTAGTGACACGGAGGATAACGTATATCGATGGGCATAGAGCGAAACCACGTATATCCACTTGCGACGTTGCAAACTTCCTATACTTAATTTTTCCTTTTGAGAATTATTCAACGTGATTTCTTCAAAACTCTCCTGATTTTTTTTTCAATATTAGCAAAATATTCTGTAAAATTTTCAAACTATTTAGTTGGCTCGTTCTGCAAAAATATATTATATGGACGGTTTTGAAGCACCGAAATGGAAATACGTGGTTTCGAAATTTTGCCGTGATATTTGACACCCTTAGGCTAGTTCCTAATGTTAAACAGTGCATTCTTGGGTTGATGTGGCAGCGTTAGAAACTGTTTCGAGATAAGCTAATTCTAAAACCTTAATAAAATATGCCGCACGCACGCTAGGAGTGAACTCTTTTTACAGAAAAAACGCCTTAAATCGTCTCTCGGCCTGACGCAATTTTTTAGACCGGCAACTTTTATTGGAGCATAAAAAACATCCTAGGATAGTAAACTCAAACGGAAGCACGCGATTTCGAGAAGAGGAGGAATTTAAGGATTTTCGTGCACGAAAATCATGAAAGTGTTGCCTCAATGCCAGAATTCGAAAGGGAACTTGAAAATATTATTGGACACAACATCCAAAGCTTAAATAAATGTGTCGGTTAAAAACCAAACTCCTATACCTCGCCTATGTTTCATTCGGTAAAAGACATCGAGGCGGTATAAAACAGAATCAGCCTAAATAATAATAGTGTAACTCGTATCACAAATGTTGCCTAATTTCCTCGCAATTTTATTTTTTGCAAGAAAATTAGTTGTACGACAATATTGTTTTAAAATCTCGTATTTACATTGTAAATGCTCCTAGAGGAATACACAAAAAGTTTCATTTCGGTGGTCATTTTCATTCAAAAAAAAAAAAAAAAAAAAAAAAAAAAAAAAAACTCTCTTGTTTTTGCCGTAAAAATCAATTTATATTCGTCGAATTCGCTTGACATAAAGGCGTAACTACTCTTCGCGATGAAGACTGTCGTCCATAAAATTCAATACTTATCCTGGCTCATCTCAATGCGTAGTTATGCCCTTTTGTCCAACGGGTGACGTATTGACTAATTAGTTGCTCTAAAATAAACAAAGGGTCAACGGACTTGAAACATTCCAAAATAATATCAAAACCATCACCGCAAATAACACTAGAAAGTACCAGACTTTGATTGACACTTAATATTGGCGTGTTCCACACTTTCAAGTGGAGGTTCAGTCGGGGGGCACCGATGCGGGTGTTGACTGTTGAGGTTCAAAGGTCCGCGGGCTGAATACCTTAGAACTAAAACTCCGAAAACAGCAATCACCAGAACGTACGGCTTTCTCTCATGTTTTTGTCATAAATGTGAAAACTGTGCCGTTTTTTTTTACTGTTTTTTGTAAATGTTCAACAGCCAACCCCCGCGTCGATGCCCTCAGACTGAACCTCTAGTTCGAACTTGTGAAACGCGCTATTCCCTTCAAGGTCTTCGAGATAATCATACCTTCCTCCGCACACAAAAAATGCGAATTTTATTTTCTACGTTGGCGCTAAAAGCACGTTTGTCAGACAAGATAAGCATTTTTACGAGCTCGCTTGGTTGGAGTGATCATGTACTCGACAACAATAAAATTCATATACTGAGAATACGAGTGGTTTGCGGGCGGTGTGCCCGTAAATGGCCTAATGTCGCTCGCGTTTTGTGCGAACTCTCTCGCTAGAGCGCCTGGCGATAAAAGAGACATCAGCTCGCGTGTCAAGAAATGGAGAGACTTTGTCACTAATGATCAGTTATCATAACTCGCTCTGCCTCTTATTCCGAGGATAACGCGATGAGCGACACTATCAATTCTTTTCTCCCTCGACGTTTGACGCTTCTGAAAAGGAACGCATTATTTTCCCCGACGCATCGAGATATTTTCTCAATCTGATGTAATCAGGGTATTTTAGCATGCCTTGGTGAGTAGAATTAGCAAAATATCGTCACCTTGCGGCCAAAGTATCACAAGCGCCATGCGACGTTTTCAAATTTTCCGCCGCCATATTTAAAAAACACACATTATATTATTATTCTCCTTTGATAAATTGATACATATTTTTTCCCCATCAATTTAAATGAGAAGAACCAATGCAGAGTGTGCTAACATTTCAGAATCATGAGTTAAAAACGCTGACTATGCGAGTATAAATATTAAAGCCTAACAGAGCGGAGCGGCGTGCTGCCAGCGCGAGAGGCTCACTGGCGCCTACAAACCTAAGTGGATACTTCAAGCATTGTGCAATGCGTGAAGTATCCACTTAGGTTTCCACTTAAGGTATCTACTGGCGCCTACAAACCTAAGTGGATACTTCATGCATTGCACAATGCTTGAATTATCCCCCATTTTTACCAAAACTCTCAACTACATATTATTCTCCGTCGGACCAAACAGACAAAACAAAAAAAACAAGCAAACCCTCATTCTTCTAAGACATTATATATTTTCATCCAAAAACGTCGTGAGCAATTTTCGTTTGTATTTACATATGGGCCAGTTAACTTTGGGTCTCAACTGGCACGTGGACCAAAACTCCCGTGCCGAAAAAACGCGTGGACGTAAATTACTGGAAAAAAACAGGTGCGCAGACAAAAAATCGTTGACGAAATGTCCTATAACCGAACTACGCAAATCGTGGCTTAAGGAGTTGATTTTAGTATTTTGTGATGTTATAACCGTGGTTATCGTGCCATTTTACCTTTTCAAAGTCTATTCACGCGGCTGTATCTCATGTGTGCAGCAGACCTATTGCCTTCAAGAAGTTGTGTATGCAAAAAACGGCGGCTAAAGTAGGCATATGCTTTTTGGGTGAGTGGAGTTGATTCGCGGGCCAATTCGTCCGATAATTTTTGGAATGGTAGAATAATACAAGCGATAGAGCGCAAAAGATAGAACAAAAAAAACTTAAACCTGTAGCAATTTATATCAACGTCATCATCAGGAGAAGAGAAATGCTATACCCCGGGGAAATAATTACACGGTGAAATTGAGTTCTTTCATGAGAGCAATCGATTGACCGAGCTTGCATTGCTGGTCAATGAGATAGGGCTGGAAAAGACATCGATTACCCATGTTGAAGACCGAGTAATTGTGCCACTCTTTGTAGAAACAACGTATAATCTTTGCAGTGCTTCCCAAGTTGTGTGAATTGGTGCATCATTTACAAATGGCCAATTTAAAAGCCAGACTGACATTTTGCCCCTAAAAATCTTCCATATTTTCATTAATTTTTTTTAAAAATAATCACTACGCTTATGTTTCCTCGATTTGCTACAAATCATGAAAACCCTAGCACTATCTGACCGGCATGGTGAAGCTTATACGTGGAGTCTACAAACAATGACTCAATAATTGTGCCATTGAATAGTCATTGCAAAGTCTCTCCAGATATATTGCCACTAGTGCGAAAGAGGGGTCCAGTACTTTATTTTATCCTGTTGATTGTCTTTCCAATTCCCACAAATCAGCACCATCTCACATTCTCTTTTACGCGAAGCCTTTTCAGCGATTTCCTGGAAACTATTTTCAATACTATTATGTCTCCTAAGGACTTTAAATCCCTCAGTAGCGACGTGATAAGCTTTGTCGCGTCTTTTAGCTGATCCGAACCTGTCATTCTTTGCAAAAAAAAAAATGTTTCCATTCAATGTTCCTACACGTGAGGAAATCGGAATTTCTCAACAAAAACGGCACCGTCGCAAAGCTTCTCATCTACAGAATCTGGATTTAAGAAGATTCTCGTATAGTCTTGTTTAAAAGAAGTCACACCTGTGGAAGTAGTCCGATTGGCTTGCGTCAAGCGGTGTTGTCGGAGCGGTGGATTAAATGGGTAATCATAAGCCTGATTGTGTGATAGGGGCTGGGGATATACTTTTTTAAGCTGTGAGATAGCAACAGCGCGAACAACCCCCTAAGCGACGCCCGATGGGGGGCTTAACTGGATATCAATAGACTGCGCCCGAGGTGTCTCGGGGGATTGTCACCCGGAAAAATTGAAAAGTTTAGCCGAAAGATGAGCCTCCTCTTTTTACCGCTACGTGATTCAATCAGTTTAATCGGATTAGCTTTGAAATTCTGTAGTTTTTCCCTCCCGGATTCAGATGTTTCCGACTCCGGGACATTCGCCAAGTTTTGTTGCGGGGCGTTTATGATCAATGCTATGCGAGCTGATTGATAAATTGATAGACTAAGCGATAGACAAAGAAGACATAGGGAGTATGGAGCTATTATATTGGTTCAAATGGGTGGTTCCTTTAGACTTATAGCAAATAAATGATGGATTAACTACAGGGTCTGTCGTGGGTTGCCATTAGTTCGTCGATTACTCACCTCCTTTGTCCATTGCAACCACCCGCTGCCACCAATAGGATCCCTCCATATCCCTTTTTTCTTATTTGCCTATCGCTTTGTCTACCAATTTTAACAATCGGCCCGCTGCATAGATGGGAAGGTCATATATGAGGGGTTGGAGGACAAGTGGATGCTGAAAGGAACTAGAGACGTGTGGGAAAGACAGTGTCTTTCATTTGAACCAATAGGATCGCTCCATACCCCCTATGTCATCTTTGTCTATAGCTTAGTCTATCACAGACAGGTTTAAAAGACAGAGTACGCTCGTTTGAGCTTCTAACGAAACAAAGTCTCAGTGTACGTGATTCAATTTGGAAAAATCGAAAATTGGGATTCGACATAAAATCAAAAGGAACTAAGCGCCGAAATATACTAACTCGTGGGCTATGAGCATGTGACAAGAACGTTGTGGGCAGGGCTCTTTGGCTAAAGACTCTCCGTCGTCGACGCTGACGTCACTGGTGATGCATTCATTATTATTCCCCTCAACCAAAGAGCACACTCCATCTTTTCCACCCATTTCTGGTTCCTTTTAGCATAAATATGTCCAAGTGGGATAAGTGCAGATTTCGCTATTCCAAGAAACACACGTTTAAGGTTTTAAAATAACACGGAGACGTAAAGCGAAAAGAAGGTTCAAACTCGCTTTTTTATGCTTTAAAATTGGAGCCTAGTATTGAATTTGATAATGAAAATATGTGTCTCTCTCACAAATGAAAGCAAGTTGGAAGAAACCAAGGGTGTTACTACCTCGGTGAATGACGTCATTAAACAAATTCTTCAAAGCGCGATGTCTCGGGTAATATTGAACGCATGCAGAAAGTTGCTGTTGGAACAGATTTTAGCTGATTCACAAGAATTTAACATAAAAATACAATTTTGTGATCTGCGCAACTGGCCCATCATGGGAGCAAAAGGCAGACGATGGATATTTGCAAAATCTGAGCAGCATTTTTTCTTATCAAGCCAGTCTGCCATTTTGTATTATCACTGACATGAACGAACAAACGGGAAAAAAGTACGTGACGTACTCTGTGGTTGGAACGGCGGCTACGTTTGCTCAGCTTCAATTTATGAACCTTGACCGTTGATGTTGATTTTTTTTTTCTTTTTCTGTTCCTTATCACTCTCCCTTCCTTTCTATCCTTCAAGATAGTATATGGAAAAAAGCAGGTTCAAACACTGCAAATTAGATTTTCTCCGCGAAGGAAGGGCAAATTAAATGAATACATTAAAACAACAACTTGAGTAACCCGGAAGTTTCCTCTGTCTGAACGAGCTCGCTCCCTGAAGAGCAGACTCTGCCTTTTGGTTCCACCTACAACGTTGCAATATCTAATCAATGGTATTATATGAATGCGGAAATTCCTCTATTGTCATCTGCTGTGACAGAAGATTTCGAGGAAAGGGGAAAGTACGGCACTATGAAAGTCGAAATAGTAACTCAGGATAAAAGATGATTCATATAAGTCTTAGTGCATACCAGTTTAAAAAGGTTTTTTGATCTACCATTTGTTTAAAGCTATATATTCGTACTCCGCGGATTCTCATCATGATGCACTTTGAAAATTCCATCGAACCGTCTTGAAGATGGTATCTTGCTTCCGAGCACATTTACGAAGCGAACGGCGGGAAGAACGGAATGAAGTCTTTTCCGGATGTCAGTGGCGTGTTTATTTCTGCGGGGGCCGTTGCCCACCGTATAGATTATAATGTCATCACAAATTCAATTCCTATTAAAATTTGTCTTTTGTCTCAGCTTTTAATTCTTAGAAAATGACAGCTTAATCAGATTATCCATCTTAATCAATTTCATATTGCTATTTAGCTGATTAAGTTGTTCTTCATTTTAGTTTTAAGCAGGCTAATTTATTTCCAATCACAAATACGCAGGTGCCTTGTTTTGTTAAATATTCTAATTACTTTTATTCCAATCACAGAGCTTTCCGTGATAAATGATGCAATTAAAACAGAAGAAAAATTGGAAATAAAGGAATTAGCAGGCACCATACAATAATTTTGGCAGCATCCCATTTTCTTCCTATTTGAGCATACTTATCCTTCTGTTTGTATCTGTATTTGGTTCTTCTTGAAAGCCGTAATTTTCTCTTTTAGGTGGCTCTAGAAATAGACTAGGTAAATTCAAACGAATGAAAATGTTAGAAAGATATTCAATAGTTCCTCTAATAGGTCCACTAATTTTAGGTACTTGGACACCCAAACTATTCCACCGAGTATTCGGTCTCTTGCTGCAACGATTTACGAAGAATGTATAGAATTCAGAAGTAGACGGTAGAACTGCACAAGTCCACCAATTTCAAGGAATGCCTACGTTTTGATATTTTTGATAATTGCAATTTCAGTCGTTTTCGTACATCTGCATTGCCATCTGTGGTGCCCTCCAGTGGATTGAGGAATCCGCTGATGGGAAGAAAATCGTTACTTTTAAATTTTATTAATCACTGTCTCATAGAAATCGCATACATTCCGTTCTTACACCGTTGGTTCAATCTTGACTTGAATCTCCTGTTCTAAGCAATAAACAAAAAAATACATATGCAGGTTAAGATAAACAGAAAAAATATGCTTTTACAGAAGATTTTGCTAAAAATAGAAAGTAACAAAAAGGCCAACTTCACGATTGATGAAGTACTGTTATTACGAGAGTTTTTGAAGAGAAATGGGATTTTCAGGGAACAGTGGCGATATAACGCTACTGCAAGAATCTTAATTGGTCAGGGCTTTGATGAATTACGGGGTAAATTTTAAATGGTTAGTGTAAGCTCCTTACTGTCCCATTCAGATTAATTAATTTAATTGAAACTTAGATTACTCGATCATCGGTGATGCTGTTTTTTCTCTCTCTCTCTGTTTTTACTATTTTGTCCTATTGCCTGCTTAATTGAGTTGCGGAGAGGAATGATAACAATTGGAAGACTTATTGTTTTCCGAATAAACTGTCCCTGCAAGAAAATCTAACATTAACAGCAGGTTTTTTTTGTTTTTGTTTTATTGTGTGTGTCGCACTAGGTGGTTTTTCCAAAGAAACAATTAGATCCGTAGTAACATTTTGCCATCATCTCCATTTTTTTATCGTGCATTTCGTTTACCTCAACTACCGAAATTTTCGCAGGAAGAAACTTTTGATTGTTAAAGTTGCTTACTGGGATTCTATCATAATGTACCCATTATATGTAACCCACCCCTGTGAGCATGCACCCCACTTAATACCTAACGTTTTTCAAACCAATTTGGCAATATACCTAAGTGAGTGGTTTGACCGTATCTATGTGATCAATTTTAGTTTGCTCCAATTATATAAAAAACCCATAAAACACACCCTCTCATGAAGTAAGTCTTGATTCATCCATGCCGCCAGTGGGCGAACAATAATATGCTTCTCTGCAAGTACAATTTGAAGAGCTTCAAAAGCTTAGAATGTTGTGTTTGGCCTTGTCAAAACATACCTCAAGATTATACACATGCGATTAGAAAATATCTTTAGAAACTGTCTCTGCATACGACTTAATTATTTTTAGTTACTAGCTGTCAGAAATAAAAAAAAAATCGGTGACAAAGTAAATGGTTATGCATTTCTTTTTAAGTATTTGTTAAGGGACAAATGCATTTTTTTAGGAAAACTTCCAACGTGCAAATTTTCCTTTTCGCGTGTCAAACATTTCCCAAGAATGCTGATTATTCTTTTGTTTACTTCACTCGTCCCTCCAAGAGTTGCTCAGAATATGTCTAAAGCAGAAATATTAGGGACATATTTGCGGCGTATTGTCGTAACCTTGAAGGAAGTGAGTGTGGAAATGATTTTTGCTTTCCTTGAAGGAAAAGCCTCAATAGTTCAGAATTTTGGAATTGTGATTGTGACTAGTCCACCTCTGCATAACTTAATAAATACGACTCATGAATCACACTTCGGAATCACGCTTGATTTACATTCAAATTCTTCATAGCATGATAGATAGACTTAAATAGACAAATCGGGCAACAATGTATCGGTCGAATTAAAAAATCCCTGCCAAAACGAGAACTTCATTTCTCACAGGGACGAACGGCAGTGCGCGGTGAGGATGGACAAGGAAAGGGAAGTTTCGGAGTGGGGAAACATTTAAGTCCTCAGAGAAAAGGGGGAAGCATAAAAACCACACAAAAACGCTTCGGGGCTGCGGTGGAGGGGTGGGGGATGAATGCGGGGGGAGGGATGGTAGCTCCGTTCTCTCTTCATTATTTAATCAGTCTCTAATTTTAAGGAAGTCTTTTTAGTCATTCCTCGGCAAGAGACATCCTATTTTGAACGAGTGGGCGATCACTCCGTAGAAGTTGCCATTCGATCGAGTATCGTATTAAATCAAGGAGGAATAATTTTGATAATTTCGTTCAAAATGGCAACAGGGAGCTTTTTTCCGCCTCACTTAGATGTGCGTCGTTTGGAGCTGAGTTTGGGATGCGGATCTATCAAGATACGTCCGCGAATCTCTGCGTGCGTTGTCTGTGGTTGTAGCTCGCTTCGTTGCAACTCCGATGGGAGTAATCATGATTGATTTTCAATCCGATGAGATGATGAGGTTGGACGATGATTGATCTTCGAAAAAATTAAGGTGCTTCGCTCTACGACCGACCTCAACACTGATTTTTTGTCTTTTTTTTCATTGTTGTCCGATTTCTACGTGTGGTTTTTACTTTCAATGCGTCCTCTTACTTTCATTGATATTTACAGGGTCTGTGCCAAATTGACCCTATTTTGAAAAACTATTTGCTTTTTTCCCCTCTAAATACACAAGAAGACATACCGATGGCTAACAAACAATCCCGCCGAACTGATAATTTTGGCAAAAATTAGTTAGCGACTTTGCCACATTCGACGGTATAAAATACGCAAGCTGATGATTTGCGTTTGTTTTCCGATTCTATAGGAGAGCTCTTCAATGACGCTGTGATCTATGCAAAAATTGCAAATCTAACTTTAAAATTACAAAAATGGCGAAGTTTTCGCTTCGCACTGCAAAATCGTCAGTTTGTAGGTAAGCAATATATTTTTCGTTAGACATTGATGTGTGAATTCGTCTGATTTTGTTATACAAAACACACTGAAAACCTCATCAAGATCAATATTCCATCATATGACCCATTATTAACATTACATTTTGAAGAATACATGGATTGAATAATGATATTAATGTAAATGTTACCGAGCAGTTCCTGATTCCTGGCCTATCCTGTCTAAGTTTTACGGGCAGATTCTGATTCGTCCAGGCAGAATCAAAAGTTGTCAAATTACTATAGATTTAAGAGTGCCACTATCTATGCTTAGCAACTGTCCGTGTTGCATATCAAAATATTGAAGACTCACACTTGCCATCGCACTTGCGCGTATGTGTGACATTACGTTTCGGAGTCGTCCTATTTTGATTACCGTAAAGTTTTGTGGATGCCACTATATTCGTGCGCGACGATTGTCTTGGTTGCATAGCAAAATATTGAAGGCGCACTGGTTTTGATCGTTTTAGCACGTATTTCTCACTATCACGTAACACTCGGAAAAAATAATGCGTAAGTCCGTAAGTGCTGTAAATACAGCATGTTTATTCTCTGCGTGTGCGCTGAAAAGAGAGATCGAGAAAATAAGAACAAATCTGTCAACATCAATCCTCTCGCTCAAATACTCTAATCTACGTCCGACTCACGTTCAATTTTTCATCAGCTGAATTATACTTTTCCGTTCGAGTACTGCGTCTCAATCGACACCCTCCAAAGTCGGTTGAGTAATTCTAACAAACGACCTTTCCTTGCGGTTAAGCACGTTAGAAAGGAATTTTTCACGAGCTTGAATAAATGCGCCCTGAGGCCGTGATTGTCAAAGCTGTATCATTAATTGTCGTTCGAAGGCACATCATTAACAATTACTCTTTTTATTCGCAACTCGATCCTCTTAATTCATCTATTATAGAATCATTATCAAGAAAAATGCGAAGATAAGTTCTTTAAAAATAGAAAGTACCTCTTTAGATAAGTCTCGTCGAAATTTCATGGAGAAATTTACGTTAATTTTGCCTGGAATAATAAAATCGTGCTGTAAATTTGAAACTTTTCCATCGGAATCTGTTTTATACTTTTTTTAAGAGGTTTATTGCCGACAGATAAGAAGCCTTATTTTTTAACATCTCTAAATGTGCAAGTTTTCATATATTTTTTGCCTTATGGAAAAAATAACTTTCTCTCACTGGGGATGGAAAAATACATAGGTCCCCTCCCCTCATTTTACACAAAAAACACTTACAAATAGCTTTCATTGTGACATACGAACATAAAAATCTAATCAATCTTATCCAATTTCTAAATCTTACATTTGCCTATTATTGCACTATTATATCTTCATTGAACAGAGAAGTCCAGCAAAAAAAAATATTATGTAAGACTAAAATTGTATATCATCATTTTGATCTAATTTAGGAAGTAACATTACAATTACTTGTTTGAGTCAAAGAAGTCCCCTTTCAATACGCTAACGGAATTTGCCACCGATATTAAAATATAAAAAGGCGTACATCTCCTTTCCCACGTTGACATTTTACGTAAATGAAGTAAAGAGACAAGTATATAGTAAATGAATATCTAGAAATTGAATGAATCGTGTACTTATTGCATAGAATGGACTTGAGAAAATGGGGGAAAATCTTCTCCGATGAATAACTCATTGTGAGAGACCATTTTTATGCGCGACCTTATTTTTAAACAAAATTAATAATTAAGAGGTAGACACTCCGGATATTTGATTTTTACCTGCTAAAAACAATCGTGGATCACTAGAGGATGAAATCTTTTTAACGTGAGAATTTACGGGTCAATGGTGTCTAAGCGCCGAGGGCTCTTGCTTGTATGTTTTTTTCCATTTTTCCGCCTCACTACCTCAGCGTGGGAGGCAAATTCAGTCAGATAATCACGTTTTTTGTAAGGAGAAAGTTGGTTTTTCTCCAGCAAGTCGGTAACCATGCACCGGTAGAGCATCTTAATCAAATACGGAAGTATTTTCAATCGAGAAGATATCAAGGCAGTTGTTCGTGTAAACCGGAGGGTTGGAGATGAACTCCTCAGTGTTGCCTCATTTTGTAAAAATTTACCTTTTGTTCTTGGCGTTACTGTGGTTTCAAATACTTAATGCATCCACTGTTTGGAAAGAAATACAATTTTTCGCATTTCCAAACTCATTCATCCTTTTACCAACCTCAACGAAGGCTGATTAAGGTACTTAGGCTAGCACTTTGCTTCGGCCCGGGGTAGTCTCTTACATAAAATGGATATTACACTATTAGTAAAAGGTTGTTTTAAAAAATATACGCGCAGTGCATAAAGTATCCTGCAGACTTGTAACCGCTACTGCGCTTTGCGCGCACCGTGCTGTACGCGCCATGCATGAAGTATCCTGCGGTCTTGTAAGGCGCCACTATACGCTCCACGCTATGCGCGCTAGCCCCGCGCCGCCGCGCCGGCCGCAGTGTTTAACGCGAGTTTTCGAACATACGGCGTCAGCGGTTTTCAACTTATCATTTTGATGTTTTTGTACATTCTTATTTTAAAAATCGGGGAGAACTGGAAAGCATTTAAGCTTCCAGTTCAAAATGTCATGTCATGTAAACACATCTGATCGCTGTAAATCATTATTTGCATTTCATGAAATGCTATGTTTCCCGGATTTTATTGACGCCAAGGATAGGTTTGTAAACTGATTTATTTTTCTATCCAGAGCATAAGTGGAAATTTCCTCCGTAGTATATCACGAAATAATTTGAAACATTTTTGTAATTTAAACCTAAAAATCATTATTGAAATGAAGCGACACAGCTCAGGATGTGAGTCAAATGATCTGGAAAGAGACAGAAACGACACATTTCAAGTTCAGGCTCCGAGTAATTTTGCAATATATCAAGGTGTGATATAATCACTGAGCCCCTTCATAGCGCGTTTTGAATTTTACAGTAAGAGATAGAGGGGTGGTTAAGTCGGAATCTTCGGTCTAAAAATCTCCAGTGGGTCGTATATTCGGATGATTAATATGCAACCTGGGGCCGTGTTCACGTTGCTAGACAGTTTATCGAGCCACCGCACTGCGTTCAGATTCAGAGTAATTAAAAAGTTTAAATTTGAATATTATTCACGTGTGTGAGATATGTGAAAGTTCTGCACCAAAAGCTGCGTAAGCTTGGTTCTCCGCTCTAGAATTGCACTTTGATTCGTAACTTGAGAGACATGAGGGTTATGAGAGATATCTTTGAAAACCGCCCATTTCCAGATATGTATTCATTGCAGCTCCTACAACATTAAGTCTTCCTAAGCCACAATAAATACATTGGTTTAAGGAGGCCTTAACAATTCTGTCATATGCTAAGGAAAAACGCCGTATGAACCTTCAGGCGTTGCCAAATTTCCTTTGATAAAACACGATTGTCGTGCCTCGGCTCCGCGGCTATTCAAAAATTAACCTTCCAGCTAGAATAAGCAATGAGTGGGAGGAAACCCGGGCAGCAAAAAAATCATATGAGAAAATCTAAGAGGCAAAGATATGACTATAGCAAACCTTTAGGTTTGCGTGTCTTCCAATGCGACTGCAGCCGCGCAGCGGGTGGGCTAGCGCAGGGATCCTTCCCAGCTCGTCCATCACATTTGCTCTACTCATACTCAAAACGCTTTCCCGCGCAAACAAGCGATCCTGAGGACCAGCACTTCGGCAGGCAAGGCAGGGTGAGGAGGAAAACACCACAAGAGGGGAAAGCTAGAAAGATATGCTAACTTTATGTCCCACGCCGCGCAAATGCGGAAGCAGGAAAAAATAGCCATCCGGAGAGAACTACGGCCCCTTTTCCGAGCAGGAAGTCATACTCATGGATTTTCCCCGCAAAAGCGATCCGGAGACGCGCTTCTCGCAGGGAAATCCACGAGGATGGTCAAAAAACTCAGAAAAGCAAACTAGAAAAATAAAAATGAATCTTTTCTGAGAGGACATCATGCTATGTATTTCACGCAAAGCGAATCCGAAAGACCAGCGTTCGCGAGTAAATACCATTGAGGACGACAAGCCTCGTGAAAAGCAAACCTAAAAACTGGAAAAAGGATCCATGGGGATTACGAACTGATGAAAAATATAAGAAAGAATATAAAAAAAATGAACACTTTTATATGGCAAAAACTGCACGCAACAAGCTCCAATGTAAACAAAAAAAGTAGCTCACAGCTACGAGGTTACAAACGAGTGATGTATACATAGCATTAAATATGAAAACACTCCTTCAATCATACTTTCCATAAAGTCGCCAGAGGGGAGGGAGTATAAGGGATGGCCCCAGCGGCTGGCGGGGTGGCTTTAAAGCCTCGCGTATCCGCGAGCGGGGCGAGCGGCGGGGCGGCGGCGGAGGTTCCTGGTGCTCGGGGCGTTGGGGCAGTGTCGAGGTCAAGCTCATCTCTAATCGGTTGGGTTGTGCAAAATGAGGAGGAAATAAGGACATAATGCATATCACTAGAGATGGTCCGGCTCGTGAGAAAAGTGCAACGCGGAGTTGCCGTAGCTAACAGCTTGTGGCACGACAACGATTTTCCTGGTAAATATATGAATATTTTTCTTCCAATTTGTCAGATAATTTTGTTCGCAATTTCACCTAGAGTTCCTAAAAATGTCAAGGAAAAATATTCAAAACTTGCCTCAAAAATAAACATTTTATCAGAAGAAATTTAATAACTCTTGCATGTTCTACCTCGTTCTTCCTTAGCACGGCAGAATTAAAGAGCGACTATGAATACGACCCTAAGCATATAGGTTGCGTCCATTTTCGATGTTATTCATTAAAACCCATTGACTTTGGCCGTTGCAGGAATTAACCTACAGTTAATTGGTGCATTAAGTTTGCCTTCTTTGAGTGGTACTAAACGTTTGCTGGATTGCTGGGTGTACATTTAGAGTTATTTCAAGATGTTTTTTGATTACATTTTGTAGCTTCAAATATTGTAAATTGAATACTGTGCTTGATGCACTAAAAATAATCTAATTATCAGGAATTATTAAAAAAATATTTTAAAAACCATAAATTATGCATTTATTAATTACCTAATTGACAGAATACTAATTCCTCTTTATCACAACCGTAGTTTCTCCTAAAGGATATAGAATCTAGATACGCGTGACACCATATGTATACTGACGCCGCTTCATCTTGGATAACTCTTCCCAAAAACTATCCGTTATCCTAAAGCAGTGAAAGCGGATGGCTCATACAAAATGACTTTTCTACTCTTGTTCTGAAGTTCCAAAGAAGTCTCACAGAGTCTCCGAGATCTGAGAGGAATTAAAAACTTCTCAAAGCAAGAACTTTAATAAACAACTTGGGCTTGAAATAAATCAGGGAGGCTCCTTCCGCTATACCTGCAACCTTGAGTCTTGTTGCATCAAATGGCTCCGGGACGAGTGGATTCAAAAGAACATTTATAACACGGAATGGCCCCGGGGAATTTCAAGAAAACTCCTAATTATCTCCCACACAAATACACCATTTTCACTCTTTCGTGTCTATGAGAGACAAAAATTCTTCCTTTTTGAATTTACCTCTCAAACTTTTTTTCTAAGTGATGGAATGTTCTTTATGTTCATATTTGTCACTCCGTGAAACAAAGTTCTAGACTTTTAGACGAAACTAACTTGCTAGCCGTATTCTTTTTTATAATGAATTAAGAACAAGGTTGATTATTATTTTCACCAAACTGATATTTTTGACTTAGAACCTACAGTTTTCCAAGCATTCCGACACGGAGAAAAAACCCTCGTGCGTGGGACCCGAAGTTTAGGTCATATGGATCTCTGAAGTTTTCAGATTGAGCATCTGAACACTTAAGGTCTAGCTGTCGAGGTTCGGACCACACATCTGAAACTTCAGTTCTTACATCTGAAGCACTTCAGATGTGAGAACCGAAGCTTTTCGGATGTGAAAACCGAAGTACTTCAGATGTATAAGAACTGAAGTTTCAGATAGTGTGATCCAAACCTCAGCAGCTGGACCTTAAGTGTTCGGGTGCTCAATCCAAAAACTTCAGAGATCCATATGCCTAAACTTCGGGTCCCACACACGAAGTTTTTTTCTCCGTGGATATTGATATTGAAATTTCATGAGCTTATATTCTTACTATTGAACAGACAGAGATATCGATAGCCAAAGTGCGAAACCAAATATCTGCACCGCGGCATTTTAAAATTCATATTTTCTTTTTTTTTTTTTGAGGAGAAGCAAGCTGAATTTAAAGCTCGAAATTCATTTAAAATATTATGTTATTTAAGAAGACGAACCAAGGAGGCTTTCAAGAACGTACGGTGACGAGTCCTCCAAAGTAAAAATAAAGAATGACAGAAAGTCTGCAACGTCGCAAACGCAGATACGTGGTTTTTCACTTTGGACATCGATATACAGAAGGGTACGAACTCATAATGTGCTCACTTTAATGGGAGGTTTCCGAGCAAGGAAGTAGCGAAACAACCAACATTTAGCTTCGGATTGAAATGATATTCACCAATATCGGGAACCAGCTACTGAGATACGTCCTGCTTCAGTTCGATGCTGCATATCACCAGATAGAGTGTCAGTGATTTATCTAGTCCGAGGACTTACTCAACCCACCATTCGTAAACATGCAAGCACTGACAGCATAGGATCATATAATTCACCGTTCAGTTCAAGTGGCTGTCGCTGTTAAACTACTCCACTGTGTAAAGTTTCGTTCCTCGTTCCTAGGACAGACTTGAGCAGATGTGCGAGGGAGGGTGGGATTTAGACTTCCGAAGCGCTCCTCTATGACTAACGCATTTAACTGCAACTTCCTAGCTCTACGATGCAAAATAATTTTATTACGAGGCAGGATACCGCCTCTTTTGTGCGAGCTCGCAACAACTTGTTGATCCCCGGGTACAAGCGATTCCTGGCTTCTCAGGATATCGCCAACCGCCCAGAAGGAAGTTTCCTATCCAAAAAGGTGGCGGATAACAGCTCGAACTATCGATTTGTTACCCGTCTGACATAAAGGCATATCTCAATTTCTACGTGAGCCGTGTTGTCCGTATAAACCTATGCTTCTCAGGGTTCAGTTGGAATAGAGACACGTCCTTACGTCAAAGGAGGGATGAATTGTGGCTGCGAAGGCGAGAGACTCGTTCCAAATGTCCACAAAGTGTGGGGTGATATCTTCGCCAGTCTCAAACTTTTTAATAGCTTAATCAAACTTGTTTTAACTCAAGAAAAAATGATTGCGCTTTCATTAATGCAAAGTTTCCTGAAGCTAGTCTTCACCAATGTGGCCACTGGTGAAAACTCGGTGTTATTTCGCTGAATATTTTTCGTAATTTTGATCATCGACTGGGATGAATTCTTCTTTTGGGTCACATTCATTTTGCCTCACAGCCTTTTTTTGGTCGATCTTGATTCAATGAGAGCGCTCGATTACTTTCCATTCCGTGACATTAAACTAACCTTATAAATAAGCAATTAAAAAGAATTTGTCTTCAATACTCGTGCAATCGTAATATCCGTATAATACATTGCAGGCAGAGTGTCTAAAGAGATTATTTATTCGTGTGTTAACCGCTTAAACAAAATTAAACAAAGCGCTGATCGATAATCAAAATGAAATGAAAAGGATATTTTATTGTGGTTAAGTGGATGTACATTTCGGTCCATACGAATATTATGTTAATTTCATGAAATTTTTGTGAGTTTTTGTGTAACCTGTTAGGGCTGAGGATGAACCCGTATTCATCAAAATGTACACCCGCATACACTAATAAAAAATCAGCAAGCGTGTAAGGCAAGACATTCCATTTTATTTCATTTTCTATTAATAACACGCAAAATCCTAACATGCTCTATGTAAAGTTCTGAAACTTTACTCTTCAACATATCGACAGTAAAACTCCAAAACCACGTATCTGGTTTGCGGTGTTTAAAAATCTCCGCTCCCATTTTATTTTATTTAATTTTTTTTTTTTTTTGGAGAAAAGCAAACAATCATCATTTCTTGATATGTTTACAGAGTTTTCTTTGAACCGAGAAGAGAAACACGGAAATTTTCAAGAATTCACGTTGGGTAGTTTTCCATTGAAAAAATAAAGTAAGACAGAAAGTCTGCAACGTCGCAAACCGAGATACGTGGTCTGGTAGTTTCACCGTCGATATACGACATTGGTCGATAATACCACGATGTGGATTAAAAAAGTCTTGACCCTCGCTTTTATGAGTACCAAGAATCGTTATTTATCACTAAAAGACTGCAAAAAAAGGATGCAAACTCCGCAATGTTTAAATGGGTATAACTTTCAAATGTAGGCAGAAGCAGTTTTCCGCAACAGCGGTTATTTACTGATGTTTTTAATGGGAAAAAGTGGAAAAGCTTCATCTGTTCCCTTTTCATGTATGGTTGGTGGGCTTCCCATATTTGCATACCTCCAGTTCAAGGCTTACCCGAAAAGCCTAGTATCGTAAAATGTAGAAGCTCTCGCCGCTTCTCGTTCTCTTCTCCAAAATTACGCAATTCCACCTCCCATCCCTCCCGGGAAATAGTTTACGAGTGTTCTACTGAGGTCAGCCTCGAGTTTTTGCAACCCCTTTGCCAGATTAAATGATTAACATGCTTTCTTTGATATATTTATTCACGCGCGAGGGTTAGAGGCCCAGGGTGATATTCGCACTGCAACGTTGTAAAATTCTATCAGGCATTTTGTTCATTTACTCGAGAAAGGTTGCAAAATTTCCTCGGAAATTATTGGTATGTTTTCTTCATGATTTGGAATTTACGGCTAAATTTTGCGAGAAAATTTTTCAAAATTTTCGGAGGAGCCAACTCTCCTTTGCACTGATAATCTGAGGCAGTTGCTTCAGCTGCCCCTAAGATAATACCTTGGAGGAGTCCGAAAGGTATCCACTACATAGAAAAACACCGAGTATCGGACACTCGATTATCCAACACGATTACTTTTTTACCGCTGAAACGTGAACTTTTCTGGTACGACACGGAACCAGGATTCGTACCTTTTTAGGGCAAAAATTGAATATCTTGGATGCGTGTTTTTTTTGTGTTTGTTTTCAAATTAAATGAGTATATCTTACCGATACGATAGAAAATGGGCCAGAATTTTGGGATGTTAATCAGAAAAGCTGAAAATGAAAAATTTCGTGTTAATTTCACTACTCTTGGCCAAAAAGTTCTCATACGTATCAAAAATCTAATACAAAAAACCCGTTTCGTCAGGTTACTCAATTGACTTTTGAGGCAATGTTTATGTTTTGAACCAATCATGGATACAATCTTACCCGTTTGATGTATCTATTGTGCCGGATAATCGGGAGTTTACTGTTCCTCGAAATCCGGCAATACTGCTGGACAACATATGTACATACGTTTGAACTATGCAGTTGCCGGAACTAACCCTTTGTTCCTTTGTCTGTTGCAGGTAAGTTGTCGGTTGGCGGTCAGATTCAACAAATTGCATGCTTGTCGGGAGCCGGGCCAGCGCCGCCGTGCCAACATTCGAGATGCAGGAGGATGCTAATGGAGTTAAGCTGGCCGAGGATGAACTCGGCACGGCCGGCGTCGCGGCGCTGGCGCTGGCGCTGGCGTGGCGGTCGACCCCTCTAACCTCACTTAAAAGCTACAGCGCCGCCGTCAAGTGCTCCTCGACTAATTGACTCACCTACGGGAACTTGCTAAGTCAAGTCCCCCACTTCGGCAGCCCGGCTCGAATTTCCATGAGCCACTGCGTCGGCGAGAGATTCCTCCCATCCGCATTGTGGCTAGACACAAAATACCTTTACACTTCGGGCCGTCGCGACCGTCGGAAGAATATCACCCACGCAGGAAGCGCCAGCGCGACAAAATAGAACCAGAGACAAGATACAGGGTATCGCTTTCCCCAGCTTCATCGCGAATATTTTTAGAATTTATTTTTAGGAGCAAAATGGACCGCGTTTAGCAGAAAAGAAGCATGCCACGTCAGCTACACTGAAAAAAAAAAGAATCACAATCTCAACTATACCCCTGGATGATTTTGGCCTTAGTTATAGATTACTTGGACCGAGTTCATCAGAAAGGAACCAACCCACATTTTCGAAAAAATTGAGTTAAGAATGTTTTTGAGTTCCACTAGCCGCATATATTTCCCTGCCAAAAATTCAAAGTCGAGAAAAAAAATTAGTCTGTGCTGAGAGGGGTTAGAATTTATTTTTTACGTTGAACCTTATCGAGAAATAAAACTTCAGCCCTCTTTTTCTCAGTTTCAACTTTATATGGGTTGCTTCCTTTCTGTTAAACTCGGTCCAGTTACACCTGACAGAGGTATGGTTGATACCCCCCCCCCCCCACACTTTCGGCTTACTCAACCGTCCCAAAGGCTAGTGCAACCACTCTTATAACTTGCGCCAAAATCAGCCAGGAGTATAAATGAGATTGTGATAATTTTTTTCCGTGGATTTTAGAGTACATTTTATTGTTAGTTAGGTGCGGTTCGTGCTGAAACGTCAAAAAGCACTCTTTGCAAACCGATACAAATTTTAATCATCACTGACTGATGAGATTAAGATAGAGAAAGTCGTGGGATTTTTACATCCTGTATGTAAACATGGCATAAATAATATGGTCCGGGTCACTGCTGCTTGGCAAAATCGAGGAAAGTTAAAACGCCTTCAAATGAATGCGTATGCAACACGGACATCCATTAAGTACGAATAGTTGTATGCAGCGCCTTTGAGAAAGTCTCACGTTACGGTGCGGTGGTTGAGCGTCGTTGCGCGTAATATTGAATATTTGGACCGCGTTTAACAAAAAGGGACCAGGCCAATTTAGCTATTGCCTAACTCAACTGAGCAATTTGATTTTTTACTAGAGGACGATTGCGCGGACTTTTTTGAAAAATATAAAAGAATTTGCTTCGTACTATGCAGAAAATTCACTGAAACTCGCACAAAAATCCGCACAACCGTCTCGTTTAAAAATTGAATTGCCCACTTAAATTTTGCAATAGCTGGCTCCTTTCTGCTTTGAATTATCCTCAAAAAACCAGTAGATATTATTCTTCGAATTTATTTGGAGATATTCACTTCTCATCCGAGCACAGACACCTGGGGATTTCCATGAAGAATACTCGTGACGAACCTCATTATAGAACAAGCGGAAAAGCTCTATTACGGTAATTTTTGAGAAACGCTTAGCTGTTTTCTATGGAGGCGCGTTTTTATATTTTTGTTGCAGCAAAAACGAGCAACGTTGAATGACTAAAATCGCCTCACCAAAATTTCAACTATCAATTTTGAAAAAAGGACACTACCGTTTAGAAAATAAATTACAGAAAAACGATTATTGTTTTCCGTTCTTTGATATCAGAAGCAATAAATGAAGGATTTTTTTGTTAGTTAGGTGCAGTTCGTGCTGAAACGTTAAAAAGTACTCTTTGCAAACCGATACAAATTTTACTCATCACTGACTGATGAGATTGAGGTAGAGAAAGTCGTGGGATTTTTACATCCTGTACGTAAACATGGCATACATAGGGTCAGGGCCGCTGCTGCCTGGTAAGAGCGAGGGAAGGTAAAACGCCTTCAAATGAATGCGTATGCAACATGGACATCCATTAAGTACGAATAGTTGTATGCAGCGCCTTTGAGAAAGTCGCATCCTCACGTTACGGTGCGGTGGTTGAGCGTCGTCGTTGCACGTCAGACTGAATATTTGGACAAAACGGAACAAAATTTCCTTTTTTAACAAAAATGATCAATTTTGAAAAAAGGACACTACCGTTAAGAAAATAAATTATAGAAAAACGATTGTCGTTTTCCGCTCTTTGATATCAGAAGCAGTAAATAAAAGTATAACAGTTAAATATATTCCAAATATGTGAAGCCCCTTTTCTCCATCTTGATGAGGCGGTGCATCATTTGAACACATTGCAACCAGTATATTAGAATTCTACAGACGCAGTTCGAAATCATAAAGCGCTCCCTACCGGCTGAGCGCTTAAAAATCTATCGGGGGAATTTTGGCAACACTCTAATGCTCATGCGGTGTTTATCCCTCACACGCCATCGCAGTGGACTCGTAGTTACGAGGCTCAAGCCCGATCGTAAAAAAACAGTGAGCGGAAGGCGCAGGCGGGAGGGGGGCGGCATTTAAAAGGGCGCGCAAGGAGTTAGGCAGGGATGAAAATGGAGAGCGGGATGGTGTTCCGTTCGTCGCACGTCATACGTCATACGTCCCGCTTTATTTCTCACAAAAAATCACCAGTAAAGACAATTTCGTATCTCAAAAAAAGAGTACTCATATAGGGAGAGCACGGAAATGCCGGTAATTTTGAGGTTAAGTCGTGGAGCTTTCAGGGCCCCGAAGGGCAGCCAATCGAGGAATTCAAAATATCCAGAGTGATTTATTATTACAGCTGTTAGGAATATTCGTTCGTGAGGTATGTATTTGATTTAGTGCTTGCATAATTCCACTCATTTTTGCGGAAGAACGCTTACGTATGAAAATTCTTGGCCATCTTGTTGTGGTGGAATCTGAATGTTGACAGTAACATGTTTTGTACTAGAAGGTTGACTGCCCTTTTGGGCCCTAATAACTCCGTGTTCCGATAAGTCCGTACACTCCTAATATAGGTACTCTAGTCAAAAAAAGCTCCAAACATCAAAATTCTATTGATGATACACGGTAAGAAGAAATGAACGACATGTTGTGTTACAATGGGAAGTAGAGCACCAAGTATAAAGCGCCAGTGAAGTCGGCGGCGACAAACCAATTCATCCACGGCATCATCTCATGAACCCTGTCCACAACGCTCTTGTCACATGCCCACGGCTCATAAGCCCCGCATACAGTTGTCACATAGTTCCGTTTGACAGGGTGTAAAATCCCGTTTTTCCAATTCAGCAAACGGAACTATGTGTCAACTGTATGCGGGACTCGTGAGCCGTGGGCATGTGTCTAGAGCGTTGTGGATAGGGTTCATGAGTTAATGCCGCGGATTGCCGTTCCGCGGCTTTATCGTCGCCGCTGACGTCACTGGCGCTTTATAATTCCCATTCCTTCTTACGGCCATCGAATAACGAGCACATCCCATCTTTCCCACCGGCACATAGTTCTTTTTGGTAGAAATACGTCCAATTTTAATAAACCTGCCCCAATGAGAGTATTTTTATAATCTCGCCGGATATGTAATTGGGTCTGAGCTCCAAGTAAATGAAGGCTGCAGGAAGCAACGGCCATCGAATTTCGGATATCGACGGTGAAACTACCAAACCACGTATCTCGTTTGCGGTGTTTAAAAATCTACGCTCACATTTTATTTTTTTGAAGTAGACCAAATAAATATCATTCCTTGAAATTTTCACAGAATTTTCTCCACACGAAGAGGAAAAATCACAGAAATTTTCAAGACTGGACGTTAAGTAGTTTTTCATTTAAAAAATAAAGTATGACAGGAAGTCTGCGACGTCGCAAACCGAGATACGTGGTTTGGTAGTTTCACCGTCGATATGTTAGATAAAGCGATTACACCTTGGCAACTCTCTCATAGTTAGAGCTCGGATCCGCTTCGATCCGAAAGCAAGGCAAAGCTCTCTCCCGTCTCTCCGTTGGCAAGTGAGCGTGAAATTAATTCAGGAGCGAGTGTTCTGTGCTCAAGATCGGGGCAAAGCATAACCTGCCCAGCACCTCCTTTAGAATTGCTCACTACGGCTAAACATCGTCCCCCTCCCCCTATCACCCGTGCATCTAGACCCCCCCCCCCTCCCAAAGGTTTCTAGCCACTTACTTTTCCGCGGCATTATGATGATGCATAACAGTGCCAATTTCGCCTCTAAGCTACCTCTTGAATTCTGAACCCTCTCGCTAATAAGTTGTATCCTTTTCCAGTGGCGTGGCGTTCTTTGCGAAAAGGATCGAAAAACGGGGTGTCAGCAACGAACACCTTAATAATCGATTCTTTACCACGCCTTCAAATGAGGAAATATCGATCATTCATGCCTCACCACTGCCTTTTCACTTTATTCCTCTGCGTGTTATACAAAGCGGTCAAATATTAATCATAATCCTAGGAACCTTTTTACAGCAAGGCACCATACAACGTCATCAGAAGATACAGACTCCAGAGAAAAACACTTGAATCTTTCAGGATTGAGGAAGATCACTAAATCTTTCGATAATCCTTCAAGTGAGAGATCGACGAATATTAGATAATGTATATTTGTCATTCTAATAAAAAAATATGACATCTCCAAAAAATTTAAACTAGAGGCTCCTCCTTATGATTAAAACAAAAATTGTGCTTGCCTCTGACTCAGGCTCGGACTGGCCATAAGGCCAATCTGCCATTGGCAGATACGCCCCCTTGGCGCGCCAAAAATGCGCCCCTCTGACAGATAGCAAAATAAGAAGAGAAAAAAAATTACGACCGAGAATATATGCGGAAAATTTCTTAAATGAACGGAAGAAGAGAGAGTTAGGAGTGAAGGAGGTGCTTTTACGCATAGTGGTGAACAGAGGTCCAAGAACTACTTTCTGAAGCGTAAACACTTTTCTGTGAAATGTTCACCTTTTTGTTGACATACAGGCGCTTTATCATCCCCCTCCTTCATTCTCTATGTGTAACTCCCGTAGAAGCGATAGCCGGTTCGATTTTTAGACATACGCACACTTTAAAGACCTCTTGAGAGACCTTTAAACATATTTCTTCCTTTTCAAAATGACTATTGATTTGGACATATCATAGCATATCTCGGGCAAACTTAACCTTAATTTATTTCGAAATTCAAAAGTAAGAGACATATAAAGTGTAAACGCGATACAACTATTCTCGCAAGATGGATGTCCACATTGCATATGAAAAATGTAAGACGCGATGGCGTGAGTCGTGAACTCGCAATGCTCTGCTCTAGTTTAAAGCAACATTACAAATAAGACAAACGGAAACAAACACAACATGGAAATAAAGCGAGGGAAAGGATGAACGCTAACGACGGCGCAGAGATACAACTATTCGTACTTGATGGACGTCCGTGCTGCGTCTGAAAAATTGAAGGCGCGATGACGCGAAGCGTGAGTTCTCAATGCTCTACAATATGCTGTCAATGAAGTGTCGCTCAGATTCGAGAGAAAAGTTAAAAAATAGGCCCGAACACATCTCTCCTACCTTCGGCTGTGTTATTTACTCGGTTCTTCTTCTTTTTTCAGGTTCTTGCCTGATTCTTTTTTAGGATGGATTATTAGACCCACGTCTTAAGCTCGTGTAAACCGCAGCACTGACACGGTTCTTATGGAAATAATGGTGCTTGGATGCGTCTAGTGGCTTTAATTTTTTTGTTTTCTTTAATTTCAGAAGTCTGTCGGTCACTTCAATACGTTCAATTTTACAATTTTTACTCTGTACGATTAATAAACTTTGAACCTGAAAATAGCGTAAACTTGTGCTGCTTTGCCAAAATTTTCTGAACCCCTCTCCACGAAGGAGATGCCCCATCAGGAAATATCGCATTACGCCCCTTTAACCAGCCAAGGGTCTACGCCCTCAGATGCGAGCCAGTCCGACCTGCTCTGACTGAAGCGTGTTTCCGAATCAGAAAAAAAACCGTTACCTATTTTCCCCTGAAGTATCAGGGCACGTGACGAGTCATCTCTTATCACAGAGATCTTATCTTTTACGGTATTATTGTGTGGATTATCATCAATAACTTATGATTTCCTGAATTATGTATCGCTGGTAAGAATAGGGGAAAAAGCTGCTCGATTGCGGCGTTTCAGAATAAACGCTTTTAAGCTTTAGATGCAACAGGATACGAATGAATATTTATTTTGAAATGTTGAATGATTTTTTCTTTGGTCGTGGTTGAGGAAAAACCATACTACATTTTTCGAGTTTCATAATCAATCTGTTGGGTTGATGTAGTTCCTTCTTGGTACTGCACCAATGCGTTCTGGATCCAAGTTGGATGCGTTTTTTTTTCCTTTTTTATGGTTGAAGAAAAACCATACTGCATTAAGAGAAAATGCAAGAGGAAGATTCTCACAATGCAACGTCGCTTGCGAGGTACTTGTTTTTCTAGTTTCACAGTTGTAATCGATCTGTTGGGTTGCTGTAGTTCCTTCTAAATGACTGCGCCAATGCATTTACAATAGCTTGAAAACATCCGAGAGAGAATAGATGCCGATGAGACCTATCAATTTTGCCGAATCCGACTTAGGGTCAATGGAGTGCCTCCTATGTCAATATAAAGTTGTCAGATCGTATGACTGGATTCGTCCTTTGGCGAATGGGCCAAGTGGAAAATTCGCGAGATTTTCAACGGTCTGGTGAATCTGGTGGCCACTGAGGACAATGATCAGTCACGGAACACGGGACACGCGTGTCACAAGCTATCGTGAGGATGAGGGTGGACACTCACGCTGTTGTCAAGTCTGCATAAAATAAGAGGAATACATGGACGTCGTAGATTAGTTGGCTATTTTAAATCAAGGAATCCACTTATTGAGAGTTCCATGACGGAAACGTATTTTATATTGACCGACTATCTCCGTCAAGCATTACGTAAACGTGTGAAAATGGGTATCCAATCGCTTCATTTTTTATTTGGAATGACCGATCCGGCATTAATTCAGCTTCAGGTCGGTGAAAAACTTAAGTTCACGAACTCGCAAACGTGTGGAGCAAAAGGAAATACAACTTAACCGATTTTGACAATCACGATGTGCCTCGCGAGGAACAATTTTCGTAATCTCTTTTTTTTCTCTGACCGGTAATTCTAGTGAGAAACTGTTCAGTACTTTAAATGTTTTGATTGATGTCTGCTGAATATAGCATGAGGGATCCGTTGAAGGGTTATCCCATGAGAAATCACCCAGAATAGGTGCTCGACGGACTTGGAAACCTTTTAAATTGTTTCTCTTGAACCAAAACTCGTCTCATAAAGATTTAATAAATCCATATGAAAGTTGTGACACTTCTCTACTTTTCATTTCTTATGAGAGCCATTTTCTAGTCCACCCTAGCTGAATTCCCTCAACTCTATGATTTTTATTCCTCATTGAGATCTGTATTGTATGTAATGTATCATGATTTGATCGTTTTCGTCTCTTTTGGGGTAAACTCTGAGCAGAACATGGATCTAAAGGCCGATTTTGACGAAAAGTGCGGATTTTTTTGCATTCTCGAAACCCTCACGTTTCGCCAATATCGGCCCTCAGACCCATGTTTAGGCCAGTATTAGACCCGAAACGAGACCGAAAATGACCAAATTTTAAGCACTCCGTAGAATATAAACCGTTAATGAGCAGAAATTAGAGTTGAAGAGGTTCAGGGTAGGCACGAAACGGCCTTTATCGATACCCATCGTTTTAAAAAGAAAATGCGTAAATAGAATGATCAGCCTTGTGCCTGGTGCATTGTGTGTACATCAAAAGACACGTTTATTCGATGAAGTATAGGTGTAAATTTTTTACATAAGGATCCTGGGGCGCGTGCAATATACTTCTCAGGGGGGTGTAGACGTACGTTACGGTTGCGTAATGAAAGGAGGTTAAAAATCCAGATTCCTGCGCTACTTTTTTATAGACTAAGTCTCATCGAGAATGCTTTCGCCAGGAGTAGAAATGGCAACGTGCGTCGGGCGATATGAATAACGTGGGATCACCCAAGCAAACTTTAGTGGGCCATTACTCACGAGCGAGAGGGCGGGCAATCGCGAATCAAAGCGACCCCGTCAATGGGGCTGCATAATGACCCCTTATTAATAATGATGACGGACCCGGAATATTCATTTCGATAAACGCCGCGCGCCCGCGCCGCTCCCGTCCAACTCACCCGTGCTTCTTGTTCCGTCTCGTCAAATCGCCGAAATGTAGTTCCTCGTCGGAGTTGTGACTATCAACTCCGATAGTTGAACATCCAACCCCCCCCCCCTCCTCTGATGAAATATTCCAGTATTTATTATTCGCTCTGGTGAAAATTTCACGCGATCCCTGTATATGGGCTGTGACTTATTGTTAGCCTGTATTGGCATACATTTTGTCAGAATTCCTAATGATTAAAAAATAAACAAACCCTCAGGGCACTTAAATCAGCACATGGAATTAGTGGCCTAATTCGATAACTGAAGTCAAAAATGCGAATCCTCATTATAATACTTGAAAATTTTCGATCACGTTAATTTTTCTTAAAAGGAGACTGGCCTCGAATCTTCTTGAAATTACTTTGAATATTTTTTAATGAATTGGAACTCTCATAAAATTTTTGGTCTGCTCTCTTTTAAAAATTATAAAACGAGACGAGAATTGTAACGCCTCACTAGGATATAAGCATTTTTAGACTTTAACCATTAATATACCGACCAAGGCTCGTTAAAACATTGATTCACATATCCTACAGGAAAAAAGAGTAACCCTTTGTTTTTTAAAAGGGATGGGAGAAAATTGATGGAAAAAATCAATGCATGAGTTGAAACTAAAATCACTTTAAATTTGATACTACGTAGCATTGCAGATTTCAAATTGAATCAAATGTACAGATATTTGGTCGAACGGACGTAAAAGCGTCTAGCGCGAGCTTGAGTTTAGTGTGGCTAAGCGATTTCCTAAAGCATGTCGACGGTGTACGCCGGCAATCACAACTCGGTTTGCAGACTTCTTGTCATATTTCATATTTTAAACGGAAAACTACTCAACAGCAATTCTATAGAACTGCCGTGATTTTTCTTCTCTGTGCGGAAAAAATTCTGCAAAAACTTCAAGGAACGATGTCGATTTGTTCTCCTCCGAAAAAATAGCATAGAGACGGAGAGTTTCAGACACCGCAAACGAGATATGTGATTGCGGACTTACGCCGTCGATGTGAGCAATAAGAGTCTGCTGAAGGCGTGCTTAAACTCTCACGAGAGGAAAGATACGTTCCGATCAACTGTGCGTTGGATGTTCCAAACGTCATGTCATTCGGTAACTTAGTGATTTTTGACACTTGCCGGCGTCAATGGTTAACAAATGACACGTGCCTTTTCTCCAGCTCACAGTTCGCTGCAAAGAGTACCGTTCCTACAGAACTGTCGACTTCGAACCATTTATCAAGTTCCATTCCAATCCATGGTTGCACGATATAGTGCGCTCAGGTGCTTGACCCTGGTGTACATGGTCCATAACGTACGTCCTTCGCCAAAAATGTGATAATTCTGCGTTTATTTTGATCGTGTGGCGTTCAAAATAAGTAAAAGTCAAGGAATTCGTTGATTCTGCCGCAAATTCGAAGTTTATTGACCTTTAACTGAGTTTATGGCCGGGGTAACGGCGAGTAATTCTTTTCTCTTAAACCAGCGAACACGACAGGTTTAAACAGCAGTTTACGATTCAACGGTGCACACGTACGCCGTAAAAGTCTTATCTCTGGACTTAAG
This sequence comes from Bemisia tabaci, assembly GCF_918797505.1. NCBI lineage: Eukaryota > Metazoa > Arthropoda > Insecta > Hemiptera > Aleyrodidae > Bemisia > Bemisia tabaci. The sequence goes on from NC_092796.1 coordinate 59,891,250, forward strand.
TGAGGAACTAATAACGGGCCTCCCTCCATAATAAAATTATAAATTCCGCCGAATGAGTATTTAACGAATTACACCTAGTTACGGATACAACTTCAGTACGGAGGTATTTATCTGGGGTATTAATTAAACAGTCGTCTCAATCTGGACCTTATCTTCATATCTTTTTTAATTATAATTGTCTTTGACCTTTTACTCGACCGTAAAATACTTGCTCACCTAAGACTTTTAGTAACTGCCTCAAACAAAATAAAGTTAACGCTCAAATATGATTTTGAAAATTTCGCATTCCTAAAGGGAGGCAGCGCGTTGTGAAATTATGTTTCTTTTCATCGATACTTTTTGCAGTCGAATGCGTAAACTCTACGTGATGTTTTGGATTACTGATGTCGATGGTTTTTCTTCAAGAGACTTTCATACGTGTTGCGTTCTGATCTCCTTTCAATGCCATTCAATAAAACCAATAATGGCATTATTTTAAAGCCCCAGTTATCAGTTGCAATTAAGGCACGAACTTAAGCCATCTGGTTTCTTAACCTGAATTTAACGTAGAACACGAAGATTCGCTGAACGAAAATACTGAAATCAACTCTTAACAACGAAGAAATTAACGGTTTTATTTTGCATTGGTCACGGGACATTTTGAATTACCCTTTCACAAGAAAAAAATACTCTCATAATTGAGTCAAATCGCGCAATTCAACGGTCGTAGCAGGCTTCTTCGCCAAACAGTGTTCCGTCCCTACCCAGTGTTCTTCTTTGAAGTGTAAACAATGTGCAACAACCGAGACAAAGCGTCAAGATTGAGGTTGTCACATTTTATGCCGCAGTGACTAACATGGCGACGTATAATGCGTCATTCGACTCGCGTAGAGTTTTGGTTTTTTCATGAGCAGGGGCTTTGAATTCACGCATCGAAAAACGCTAAATATCTCAGTCAGGAGTTAATTATAGCAATATGTAATGTCCGAATCGTGTTTTACGTCACATTATATAATGGAAACACGTATATCGGAATGCTTCAATTCGTACCTTGTCTGTATAGGTCCATTTTGACATTTACTAATGACGCGATTGGATCTCTACTTTAATTTCTTCTTCTTAATTTTTTTCGCCACACATTATAATTTTAAACCGCGGAAAATAATAAAATAAACGTTGTCAATGAATCAGAAATATGAAGGCTTACGCTCAACGAAGCGCAACCACCGTAACGTGAGGATGCGACTTTTACTAAGGCGCCACATACAACTATTCGTACTCGATGGATGTCCGTGTTGCATACGCATTCATTTGAAGGCGTTTTAACTTTCCTCGCGCTTGACAGGCAGCAGTGACCCTATGTATGCTATGCCTAGATACATGATGTAATAACCATACGACTTTCTCTACCTTGATCTCATCAGTCTGTGATGAGTAAAATTTATATCGATTTATAAAGAGTGATTTTTGAAGTTATTCAACATTCTTATAGGTAGATTTCAATTAAACTGGTAGTATTATTATACCTATTGGACTACATTGGATAGACATCATATATACATGTTTGATGTGATCGTAAAGCGTTTCAACCTTACTAACCAACCAAACCTTGGCAGAAATTTTCCGGCCGGCGAGAAATTATGAATGGGAGCACTCCATTTTGATCAAAATTAAATCCATTTTTATCCAATGAGAATGTTGCATGGTGATTGACAGTCATCGGATGATCTCTTTTGATCTGAATCGGTTCGGAATTGGATCTCGTCTATCGAGGTCCTAAAACACGATCCTTTTTTTTCCAATGGATTTTTCATACTAAAATCAGTGCATCGTTTCTCTCATGCGATTTATAGTTAGGATGAAGTTAGAAAATGAAATAGGAGGTGCTCTGATATATTAGAAAACACTGGGCGAGAGAGGCGATAAGAATTAACGCCCCAGCTCGGTGCCCGCAAAAGTCCTTCCTTACCCCGTCATTGTTGAGCATTTTTGCTGCTGTTTTTGCAAAGACCCGACCACTCACCCATGGAATATTCATCACACCAAGGAACCCCACGCTCGACTCCGTCTCTATCCGCAGTTGCCAAATTTCCTTATTATTCATCCTGTTTTACTCGGTTCGCGGATGAGAAAATTTCGTGGGTTCACAACTCGCCAATAGTTTTTTCACTTGTTTATGATCCGACGGGGCTCCCTAATTATGCATAAGGTCTTGCAGGCGAATGTACGATTCTGTTGGGGAAAATTGTAGGAATTTTTAATGGTGTAATATGTATGAGTTTCACGGAGGAACAAGATTTCTTTTCAGAACTAGATACCTAATCCTTTTCGACCGTGAACTTTCCTTCTTTACAGTCGCGTTAATATTACATTCACTATTCCCTTATCCAATCAGTTTTATTACCGCTGCACTCGGGAGGATCTGAATTTTTAGTCGCTTTAATTAGCAAAGTTTAGAGTCCATTCGCAGACACAGAGTTTTTTCTTTTTTTCCGTGAAGAAAATATTAGGTGTTTGGACGTCACGATGGATCTGTAGCAAACTTTTCAGTGACCTTTGTGGTGTTTTTCCGAAATTTTACCTTAGGACAACTTAAGTGTAATCCTGCAAAAATGTCTCGCCGCTGCTTCATTTGGACTACCATTTGCAATTTGGAATTATAAATTCTAGCCCGGTTTAAAAAACAACGTATGTGCCATTAGTTTCCCTATTCGCATAAGTGTTTTTTCAGATGAGCCAGAATTTATAGCTCCAAATTGCAAAATGCAGTTCATTTCTTTTTCTATTTCTTACGCAAATCTGCAGCCAATAAGGGACAATGACCTTAGATTTTTAGCGATGATTACGAATATGTCTTTCCTTGTCTCGTAAGGGTTTGGCCAGGAAAACGAGTTTACCGAGAGATGGAAACTCCAGATTACAAGTGCATGTTGGGAAACAGCCAAAGTTAATTTTGGCTTTTGGAGCCAAAAATACGCGTACGGATTCATACACGACATACCTGGAAACTATTTTATATCTGAGAAACTAATTCCCTTCGGTCAAACGACAAAATCCACCCACTACCCAATGTAGGTTCTATCCGTTTTCCGTCTACTAGAGAGGTAAAATATTTTGCTCTGAGGATCAGATGAAGCTATTTTTAGTTGTTTAAGCTAGGTGATTTTATCCCTCGTTTCAGTCCTCTAAACAGAACTTCATTTTTCTCCCCACTTTTTCCATAATTCCACGATAATTTGGCTTCACTCTCAGTTGAAATTCCTCGCGAAGAAAATATTTAAGAAACGGATCAGTGACATTTCTCCAAATTTCTCGGTCGCTTTTTCGGGAGAGGCTGTGTTTTTTCGTGAATGAATATCGAACTAATGCGAAATTACTTTCCAACGCCAAAAAACACCTGCGCCAGAAGTTACGAGAGTGAATTTTAAAGTAAGTTTACCTGTATATTTTCAAGGAAAATAGACATACTGAGAGCAAAAATAAAGCAGTATTAAAACGAGCATCCTATTCATTCTTTAGAGAGTGGGCGATTTCTTACAGTTGCAAGAGAATCATGGCTTTCCTGCGCCCACCTGATCTCTGCTCGTGCCCATTTTATATGAGTTGGATTATAAAGTAAGCTTTTCCTCATTAAATTCTCAAAAAAAAAATAAAAAAATAAAAAAAATTGAGAAAAAGAGGCAGTGAAACCAAACTACCTAGTATCGCTTAAAAGGTGCGCATATTTTCGGCTCTTCAATGCGCCCTACGTTTCTTTTCTACAAACCTATTCATGATGAAGAAATGGTTTTATCAAAAAATATTTCTCTCCTGAAACGTCAGCATTTAATAAGCAATTTCCTGGAGAAGGCATTGCCATTCTGAGAGAGCTTGCAAGATTGATTCAATTCTGTTTTCAGCGTTTCAGCTTCCCTTCTTGGAATGTGTTCCTTTTTTCAAGCTGAGCATAGTTATAAAACATTAGAGGTCTTACACAGATGAAGTATAAGATGGATTATGAAGTCACTCAAACTTAAGAGTTGCAAGATGGAATGCAAATACTTTTTTTGCACAAAAAATAGATGTAAATTTAAAAAAAATACGAAATGAAACATAAATGAAAAACAAAGCAAATGCATATGTTTCAAGTAAAACTGAACAATTTACTTGATCTACGCGTCTTTCTTACTTGGATGATTTTAAAAAGCAAATTCACCACAAAGCATGTTGGTTGAAAGGAAAATCAATTTTCTGCGCAGCCAAAAGAAATATAATCCATCGCCATTTTGGCTCAGATAGATCTCACATATCTCTCAGAACCTATTGTCAGTACCAAGGAATTGGCTAATTTGAAAATAACGTCAACAAAGAAAGTATGAATTTCTGCATCCACATTTAAAACAAAACTGTATAGTTATTCATACTTTGCGTTCTAAATCTCATCCACGTATTGAATATTGTGAAATTCCACCGACATAAACCTAAAAAGATCGTAATGATCGAGATTTTATTGCAGTATTAACAGAGTTGCCAACTTGCTGGAACCGCCACTGGCTTTCATCAGTAATACGAATGACTGGCTTGGCTCTTCCGTTACGAGTCCCGCTACGGGTATTTCGTCGATCAATAGAGGTTTTGCAGCTTTTACCGAAAACTCAATCTAAATGAGGACAAACTTTGTACTCAGCGAGCTCAAGTAAGCACCACAGTGAGAGTGATTTCCCGGTTGCTGTATACGTATCCGATTCAACTTCTGATGCATCCTGTATTTGTGAGTAAGTCCGGCGTTTCAAGAGTGTTGTAGAATTCTCTTCTTCAGTTTTGGCAGGTTATTCACACTTCAAACTACACAGGGTAAGGATTGGACCACAGCTTGAATAAGAAACCTGCCACAACCATTGTAGTGCGCAATTTGACTCGAATGGAGTAATTCTGTGTAGATATATGTGGTAGATTTTTATGTGAGATAGATGCGGTTTGTGTTGAATAACTTCCAAAATCACTCTTTATAAATCGATATAAATTTTACTCATCACAGACTGATGAGATCAAGGTAGAGAAAGTCGTAGGATTATTACATCCTGTATCTAGGCATAGCATACATAGGGTCACTGCTGCCTGGCAAGCGCGAGGAAAGTTAAAACGCCTTCAAATGAATGCGTATGCAACACGGACATCCATCGAGTACGAATAGTTGTATGTAGCGCCTTAGTAAAAGTCGCATCCTCACGTTACGGTAATTGCGCGACGTTGAGCGTAAGCCCTTACATTTGTGATTCATTGACAACGTTTATTTTATTATTTTCCGCGGTTTAAAGTTATAATTTGTAGCGAAAAAAAATTAAGAAGAAGAAATTAAAGTAGAGATCCACGCGCGCGATTAGTAAATGTCGAAATGGACCTATAGACAAGGTACGAATTGAAACAATTCGATATACATTTCCATAATATAATATAATATAAAACACGATTCGGACTTTAAAAATTGCTAAAATTAACTCCGAACTAAGATATTTTGCGTTTTTTGATGCGTGGTTTCAAAGCTCCGCTCATGTAAAAACCAAAACTCTACGTGAGTCGAATGGCGCATTATATGTTGCTATGTTAGTCACTGCGGCATAAAATGTGACAACGTCAATCTTCACGCTTTGGCTCAGTTGTTGCACATTGCTTACACTTCAAACAAGAACACGGGGTACACTGTTTGATAAAGAGTCCTGCCACGACCGTTGTACTGCGCAATTTGGATCAATTATGAGAGTATTTTTTTCTTGTGAGAGGATCATTCAAAATTTCCCGTGACCAATGCAAAATGAAACCATCAATTTCTTAGTTAGGAGTTAATTTCATTAATTCTCGTTGCTCGAATCTTCGTGCTCCACGTGAAATTCAGGTCAAGGAATCAGAATGTTTAAATTCGTGCCTCGCAACTGATAACTGGGACTTTAAAATAATATCGTATGAAACGGCGTTGAAAGGAGATCAGAACGCAAAAAGTATGAGAGTCTCTCGGAAAAAAACTTTCGAAATTAGTAATGCAAAACATCACGTAGTGTTTACGCATTCCTTCGTATGCGTTGAACTGCAAAAAGTATCGATGAAACGAAACATAATTTCACAACTGCGCCGCCTCCCTTTAGCAATGCGAAATTTTCAAAATCATATTGGAGCGTTAGCCTAATATCTTAAACGGATTTCTCTTCTCTCTAGCAATCCCTACATGCACACTCCCATTAGATTTATGTCCCAAACTTGAGGCCGGCAGAGGGAGCGTTTTATCATTAGGCTCCGTCAGAGTTTTGATGCGCCGCTGATGTCGACGAAAATGAAAGCATGCAAAAGACGCTTACCACCCCATTCCGACTCGAAAGGCCTCCTCGCGGGCCTCGCGTAAACGAGCGGCACAAACAACCGCCAATTTCCGAAAGCACCGCATAAAAAGACCCGCAAATCAAGGCCCGCGCACAGCCCCCTTCCCGTCCGCCACCCGAGATTGAAGCAATTGTAAACAGAGTTCACTTCCGCGCAGAGTATCGTTTGGCCAATGTCTAATCCGATATAACTCCCGAAGCGAGATCTCATCAACATTTATGACACACCCGCTCCTTCCTCGCGGGAGGAGAGAGTTCGGTGGCTGAGAACCATCGCGGAGTCGGTCGGAGCTAAAAGCGTTCGTAACTCCTCAAAAAATAGGTCATATTTCACGTCCCGATGTGAGGTGAAAGATCCTGTTAGTGATGAAGTGAGAAGCATCAAGGACAGGGCAGCGGAGTGCCGGGAGGAGGGGAGGGGACGGCTCCCGCTGGGACGAAATTACTCGGAGACTAATTTAACGCGTCATGAAATCGATTGGGCACATCGCTGCAAAAAGGAACCGAGCTCAATATGGTCGGGGGTCGTAGAAGGGCTGAAAAGAACACCTCCATCTACGTTTCCCTTATTTTAGGCAATTTTAAGGGTCTTTAAGGAATGCCTCCTGGGAACATTTCTGGTGAAAAAGAGTCGAGACAGTGCCTAACCCGTGTGTAGAAACGGAATGGAACGACCAAGGCCGCCTTGGCCTTGAAAAATGACGATATTGGGCCAGGTATCGAAGGCAACCTAAACCCAACTTTACCTAACCTAACTTTCAATAATGGCCACTATACAGCAGGACGTGCAAAAATGAGGTTTTGAGAGGATGCACCTAGTAGGTAACGTCTTAGCAGGAAATTTTATCGAACGAATTCTTCGTTCTTCGTAAAATTGTTTGAATCATCCCAAAAGACTTAGAAATTGTTCAGATGACTAAAAATCGTGTTAGTTTTTCTTGTATAAAATCGACCAAATCTTTGTGTTGAAGCAACCAAATTTTTGTGTCGAAAATCTGCGTCCTCGTTAAAACTATATGCCAGCCGTCAGGATCGAACCCTAATCGCATTGGTGATGAATCCAACGCGTTAACCACTAGCAAAACGCAATCTCTAGTGACGGGGAGGAAAGCAGGAGTACATAATTTCCTCAGGACACTCTCTTAATGCCCCGATGTTACAGAGTAACCTACGATTTGGGCCGATTTAACACAAAATTGTGTTAAACAGCCACGTCCTTTGCGTTGATCCGACACAAAGGAATATAACACTGAGTAACACCGAACACGAACATTTTTAACTGTGGAGCGTTCAATTCACTCGTACATATTGGTATATTTTGCTGGTTTGATCGAAACAGGCACACTCAGGAAAAAGGAAAAATTAGCTAGATTAATGTACTTTTTTATTTTTTTCATCATTTTAAACAGCAATAATCCATGCAAACAATCCATCCACACAAACTTGCATAACAAATTGAAAAACGACAACTCTGCGAGTTTGAATAATCGCGGCAAACGCACATTAGCGCCTGCAGGACTGCAGGAATACCTCACGCATTGCGCGCATACCATATAGACGCTATTAGTGGCGACGTCATCATACGGATTCTCCATTATATCGAATTGGATCTAAACAATAACATTGGCATAACCTCTTTCAATGCTATCAATGCGGAAAAATCGATAGATATCGCTTTTCTGTGACGTTGCACTAATAGAGTCTATTGCGGCCTTTAGTCGTTGAAAAATCGTAATCGTTCGTATGACGAAGGCATTTCGTAGACATTGACACAAGTCATGCGATGAATCCGGGCCCCTTGGACGTCCCTGGCGGAAGCGGAGGGTCCAGAGAGCAGCTACCGCGCGAGCGGCTGATAAATGAAATGTGGTGGCGCGCGTCCGCCATCGTATCCGCGTCCGGGCGCGGTGGCGCTGTAGCAGAATGCCTTTCGCGCCCATTCAAGTGTAGTCAATTGAAAATGTTGTTCCAGAGTTAATCGCTGCGATAATAGTCCGAGTTGACTTTGAGCCAGCTAATAAACCAGTATCCAGCCTAGCTTCATCCCAATTCATCGGTTGCCAATTATCGACTCGGAATTTTCCCCCTTCAACGATCAGTTGACGTAACTCCTCTGCCGTAAGGGCCTATCTCTATTTTTACATAAGCCCTGGAAAGCATTGGGTTATGTTGGGAACAGGGCTCACGTGAAAATTGAGATATGCCCTCACAGCAGGAAATCGACGGTCTGAGTTACAAGTTGTAATACCCGCGAGGGCCGCGCGCTGGAGCAGTTTTTAATCGTCCATGCAAAGGTCCAGTTACACGATCAAATTGAGCCATCAAATTGGGCCTCTCATTGGTCGCATCCTCACCTCAGGTCTTTTTCCACCAATCAGAGCTTCAGTTTGATGGTTCAATTTGATCGTGTAACTGAACCTTAATGATGACAAAGTTGTTAGTGTTCAAACTGGCATCGCAGTTTACTATAGCATCGTGCAACATGACAGTACCTAGGTAGATTTAATCATTATTATCTGAACTCAGCCGGGCGGTTTAATTAAATTTTGATTCAAAGGTTGCAGATGCATGACCTCGTAGCATATCCATATCTAAAGTGCGAGACCACGTATCTCTATTGCAGTGTATCAAAATTTCCTCTTGAACTTTTTTACAAAAAAAAATCAAGCCAACTAAATAGCTTAAACTTCTTACATAATATTCTGCCAACAGAGAGAAAATTTAAAGAAGTCTCTAAAAAATTATGTTGACTGGTTGTCCTAAGAAAGTTCAAAGAATGACAGAAATTCTGCAACGTCGCAAACGGAGATACACGGTTTTGTACTTTGGTCATTGATACTTTTACGTTTCTTGAATTTTCTTGAATTTTTTTTGTAACGTTATTCTGAACCCTCGCAAACTTTGCCGACATAATCATGCAGAATATACTGCTTTTAATTACATATTCTAAAAAAAGTTTAATCGAAGATAAGCTTTGGAGAATGTAATTTTTTTAGAGTAAGAATTTAAACCATTTGCAACCCGTTTGCTTTTCAAATTATCTGCGGTGTATGTGTGTGCGCGAATGCTAAAACGCTCATTCTCCAAGTAAAAAATAGATAAAGTAAATCACATGATTTTAATTATGGTTATACAACAATTCCATAAAAATATTATAGATTTCATTTGTGTTCACTCGTATCTCAGTCAGTCCATAAAAACCATCCGCTTAAACCAATAGGGTCACTCCATACTCCCTCATACCTTCTTTGTCTATCACTATGTCCGTCAATTTCAATAATCAGGCCGCTGCGAGGATAACGACATATTTTTCACTGACCGTCCGCCGGACGAGTGAAACGCGGAAATCATCCAAATCTCTCATTTCGCTCCAATTCTGTGATCAAATATTTGCCAAGCCCGCGCGGTTTTATTTATTTTGTGTCACTTATCTTTCAGCAATGACAAGCAGGCGCGCAATTCATGGGATACCCCATGTGCCTGATAGAAAGGCTTCAAGTGGAAGATTTTTGAGAAGCGATAAAGCCGTCAAAGTTGAGGGTCACGGCCAGCTCAAAAATTTTTTGTCTAGACTGCAGCGGGGCGATTATTGAAACTGATAGACAAAGCGATAGACAAAGATGACATAGGGGGTATAAAGCAATTCTATTGGTTGAAATGGGTGGTTCTCATCGACTAAGGGGGAAAATGATAGACTAACTGTCGGGTTTCTCGTGGGTTGCCGTTACTTAGTCGATTACCTACCTCCTTTGTCCATTGCAACAACCCGTTTCCACCAATAGGATCCCTCCAAATCCCTTTTGCCGTCTTTGTCTATCGCTTTATCTATCAGTTTCAATAATCGGTCCGCTGGTCGATTATTGAATCGTTCTCGAACGACCTTGATCGATAAGCCCCTATCTTAGCAATGATATTTATCGATTAAATTCATTCGATAACGATCATTCAACAATCGACCCGCTAGAGCTAGACGCTAGATCCTCACCAACAAACTGGGCTGCTGTCGAGTGCATTGCATACGTAGTTGTCGATCATAACTCTTGCAGCAGCGGGAGCCTTCAATTTTTTGGATAGGCAATTTGCGCTCCGGAGAGTTAGAATAGTTGCTGGTGATGAAAACGAAACTTGCGGTTGCCCAAAGGTTCGCATGAGAACACTCCAAAGCATGCTTTCCCTGCAGATGTCCTTCCTCCAAAAGCTAGCGTATTCATAAAAAACTTCAAAGTATATTCTTCAATGAGGTATTAACGAAAGCAATCGATATTGAGTAATTTTTCGGGAAAATATTGAATGAAAGAGAGCAAAAATCTCTGTTTACACAATGAAAGGAGACAGCTGCGTGATCTCACTTGGCGGTGAACATAGCAAAACCTCATGGCACTCAATATATTTTTTCCAGTCAAATGATTGAAATTGGTAGACAAAACGATGGAGAAAGAAGATAAAAAAAAATAACGCGATCCTATATTGGTTGAAATGAATGGCTGTTAAAGACTAAGAAGGGAGATGATGGACTACCTCTAGGGTCTTTCTTTGGTTGCTGTTGGTCAATTTATTGCTTTCCTCCTTTGTTCATTGTAACCACCCGCTTTCACTAATAGGATCGCTGCACCTTCTGTTGGGCGCTTCTGGGTACCAGATGCGCCCTTTCCAACCGTTCGACTCCCCCGATGTAACATGTACTATACTACATGCCCTTTTGCCTTATGGGTAATGACGCCATTCTGGTACACCCGGGAAAATTTGATTTTTTTCTGCATCTGGTATTCGTAAAAGTTTTCGTGAAATGTTTTGCTTTTAAGCATAACAATCTCGCACGGACGTATTACCTGGTTAAAGTATTTTAGGGCCTCCTTATGCTTTAAATACTTATATCCGAGGCAGTACTTTCAGATCGATTTGAAAATATTACGAACAGTCACGTGATCTCTTCATTTTAGTGACGTATTACTGTGCTACTTTGTGATTGGTTCATTTTCTTGGCGCAGCATCGACACGTCAGCTGTTTGCGGCATTGAGCGGAAGGTTTAAGGTTATGTCATGGACCAAGAGAATGAATAAGGACCCCCAACTCCAGTTAGCGGAGACATTAGCGCTGCCTATATTTTCATCCATGGCCGATGTCACCGCCGGCCGGCCGGTCCCTCTCTTCCCCGCGACCCGCGCTTCCCCTCCCCACTGCTGAACTCCTCTTCACGCGGCCCCGCTCCCCCGCGACCTGCGCGCCCTACCTCGCGGCGTCGCGACGCCGCTGTCCGCTAGATCGCGTTGACGCACCAGCTTTAGAGGTTCCGCCGCTCTTTCCCGTCGTCTGATTTACAGTGCATCCTTTATGTTTCCATTCACCACCAACTTAATTCGTCACAAAGTGCTTGTGAAAGTTTCAGATCTTCGCGGTCGATCTGTAGCTTAGAAGGGTTTTGCGGTTAACGAAGCCCAGTTATAATTATTCCATTTTCGTCAGTCAGTCTTCGGGTACATAATTTGGTAGAAATATGCTTTGTCAAAGAAGCGCCCTCCAACGCTTGGGCGTTGGAACTGCTTGTTTTTCTATTTTATCCATCGCTTTGTCCGTCATTTTCAATAATTAGCCCGTAGATATTTTTAAAGTGAAGACCAAGAACAATTATTTGCAGAAAATTGGCGTTGACGTTCTTTGCAGTTTACATTATAGGTACCATTATTCCGTCGTTTGAAAAATCCGCTTTTGTGCTATTTCAGTTTTAACGATAAAATTTGAAAATCATAACTTTTACCCCCTCTTTAACAGATTGCAGAGTGTTCACATCAATAACCTGAAAACGATTATTTTTCCTTTATTCTCTTATTCTACCTTTTCTGGGAAGTTTACCCGGTAAATTGACTGCGGTTTTCTCACAGCGCGTCACGTAAGACGATGAAGCTATTTCAACAATTTGTACCCGTTCAGAAGCGCACTTAATATTTACTCGGTTCCCACCTCGGTTTTCACAGCTCACGGCTTCCGTGCATCTCAAACCTCTTTCATAAGTCCCTCAAGTCCGTAGGCATTACTCTCTCGAGTAACATTCAGAGACGAAATGTCCTCTGATGTGCCTCCACAACAGGGGAAATAGCTGACACTCTTTAACTGCTCGGAATGGCGGCATCCAAGTTCTGCTTTTTTGACGAGCAACGATAAGTGGTAATCTTGAAAAGTAAGTCATCAGGTATGTTCAGCTGAATAAAAGAACGAGGGGTTTAAAGCAAAAGTCTCAAGCGAGAGGCTGAAAAGTTGTGAAAGAGCCACTTCTTGCGCGTCAATGTGATACCACAGAGATATTCCTACGATTACAGTCTCAGATCGCTGAGCTTGAAGCTGTTTAACGCTATTCAAATATCCTCTCAGAGTCTAAAAGTTACCGCCCTGATTTTTTTTTTCTTTTTTGTATTCGACGTGGCGAGTTTTTAGGGAGGGAGCGACAGGATGGGCGAGGTGGATTGCATCACGAGTGGGAGGATTCAAATCAAAACTTAAACCATTTTGAATTGTTGAGAATATTTGTTCAAGAGAGGGGGGAGAGACTAAAATGAAGGTTTCAATTCTCAAATCTTAGCTAAAATTGTAGTGAAATTTTCGATTGAAGATATGGGCGTAGCTTAAACGGGGCTCCTAAATTTCTCCCCGAGCGGATTCCTTCAAAGCCCTAAGAATTTCACATTGATGTATGTTCTATTTTAACGAGCATCAGTGAAGATCAGTGGATATAGTGATTTGATTATCGTAGTACTTCACTGCCTTCATTTTCCCACCCTTCGGGTGCGTTTGAAGCTCCTTAGGGTTTTTGGACTTTTCATGAGCGGTTTCTTCCAGTTTTTCGGCTCCAAATATACGTAAAAAATCACCACATAATCTACTAGCCTGGTACATTCAGCATATTAAATTTTAAAAAAAAGATCAAGGTTAAGTGACCCACTGGCTGAGGGAAGTTCTTAGTAAATCTACACTGGAGAAAAATCGCTTGGATCTAGATTCAAGACTCTTAAAAACATTAACAAGAAAAAAACTGTTGATTCAATAGGACTTTTTGCTTGAATCAAAAGGAAATCCGCCTAAATCAACAGGCTCGTCTCTTCGGTTCAAGGAAAAATCGGATTGAATCAAGAGTATTATTTCTTGTCAATGTTATTAAGAGTCTGGACTTGATAATATAACCATAGTAAGGAGAATGATGTGAGAAGCTCTCGAGAAGAATAATTTTGTTGTTCATAAGCATCGCATACAACAGTGTTTATGCTATTGGTCGCCCGGTTTTTCAACGTATCCGTGATGGGAAAGAGAAGACACGAGATAGAAACCTGAAATCTACTTAGGGGCATTTAAAGGGGGCTTGTTTATTTTTCTGGACGTAAATATTTGGAATGATCGCGCTCGCGGGACCACCCGGGCGTGCTTACTCGTGGACTCGTGAACAAATGAAAGCACATCGGGGAGAAACAAATGTCATCATCCAGTTAGCTCGGTCTCCTGAGAAGCGCACGGGAGCCATGTGCACGCCCCTTCACGCCAGATGACTCTTGATTGAACCGATTATTTCGCTATTCGCTTTTAAGCGCCCCGCTTAAAAAATTTTGGATCCTTCTTGCTGAGGTTTAAACATTTCCTTCCGGGACGTGGACTCTAGAGCCCCTTCATACTGAGAGTAAAGACAATGCGAATCCATTTCTGATTGGTTCCCTTATTTTAGGCCTTCACGGTGTCACAAACAGGAATAAAGATTACATTTTCACCAATTGCAAAGATTATAGACTGGAATGGCCCGGGGAATCGGGGGTACGGCAAGGAACAAATGGAATGTGGGAGGGAACGGAGATAGGAATTCGGGAATGGGTTGATCAAAGATTACAGATAACGTCCGATTTGTGTAATCTTTATTCCCGTTTGTGACTTCCGTAAGCAGCGTTGTCTCAACTCTCTCTATAAAAGGACTCTAGAGTTCCCCAGTGGGGCCCCCAAAAATGTTTTTATGGGGGAGGGAGAGGGGGTTTGTGTTTAAAATTGACCATTTTTCATGAGAGGGAAAAATACAAATCCACTTGCGGTAGAGCGTTTGAAATGTCCACGATAACTTTAATTGTCCACTATCCAACCAAGTAATAATTTAGATTGTTGGAAAAGAAGACAACTTTTATAAAATTTGACAGATTAGAAGTAAAAAGAAAACCTGTCAACAAGTTTGCAACTGTATCCGAAATTATTTTACTTCCCTAGTCGCATAATCGATTTTTAGCAGCAATACATTGTCAAAACGTTATGAAACATTTTTCTTACCGATTTTTCAAATTTTGATGCGTTTACTTTTCCATCACGGCCGTTTTGAGCAACTATTCATCGTCAGGTATTTAAAAATTCTAACAAACTAAAATTATAATACGCTTTGGCGATCGCGAGTAGTTACTGTTCGGTTTCCGCGTCCGCGTTCGTAATGTGACAGCACATTGTGTGACGTACATGTAGCAATACATTGTGTTGGAAATCAGGAGGACATGTTAATTTCAAAATCAGGAAGCACCTCAAATCACCATAATTCCCGGAGATGATATATTGTCGTCCCTTCGACGTTAGGGCGTATCTCAATTTCCACGTGATCCCTGTTTTCCATATAACTCCATGCTTTTCACGGCTTACGCGGAAATAGAGGTACGCCCTTATTACGTCAGAGGGTCGACGAATATCCCGGGTACCTCATTCAGAGCCAAAAAATTGTCCAAGTGCGAGTGGTCAGCTCGGAAGGACGAGATAAAATTGCGGATTTAAGATGCAAGGGTGGAAATTTTCAATGAGAGACGCGCACGTCTGGGGTGTAGCGTAGGGGAAGATAAGTCACGTCATGAGCCGAGCTGCAATTTTCAAGACTCCATTTATCTCGGCGACGATGGAAGTGGCGCGTCTGAGATGCGAGACTCGCGGATTCGGTTCAACTTTATTCCTTTCATTGGCACTGCCACGGCCACTGCGGTGTCTCATCAACTACGCCCGGCTCATTACTTATTAATTTAAGCAGGAGCGGCGCTCATAGCTCACGACCGACCCGACTGTCCCTGGACGGAGACGGGACCCGGGCCCTGGCTCGCTCCTCCCTCGCCGCGCACGGAGACCCACTTCATCGCTTGTCACACACGACGAGCATCACCGCGAATCACCGGCTTAAAAGCACTACTTATTGTTACCGCCAACCGTTCGCTTCGCCCCGCCTAATCTTGACACGATCCGTCACGTCGAGTTCAACTAGTGCGTGATACTTTCATCCACGGAGGAAAAATGGATTCCAGTTTGCGAAAAGAAACCGCACGGAGAGAAAAACCTCGTGCATGGGGCCCGAAGTTGAGGTCATATGGATCTCTGAAGTTTTCAGATTGAGCATCTGAACACTCAAGGTCTAGCTGTCGAGGTTCGGATCACACATCTGAAACTTCAGCTCTTACACCTGAAGTACTTCGGTTTTCACATTCGAAAAACTTCGGTTCTCACATCTGAAGTACTTCAGATGTAAGAACTGAAGTTTCAGATGTTAGACCTGAACTTCGGCAGCTAGACCGTGCACGGAGAAACAAACCTCGTGCATGGGACCCGAAGTTGAGGTCATGTGGATCTCTGAAGTTTTCCGATCACGCATCCGAAAACTTGAGGTCGAGCTGCCGAAGTTTGGGTCAGACATCGCGGCACTTCGGTATGTACTGGAGTACTTCAGATAAGTGACCCGAAACCTTCGGTATATATCGAACTACTTCAGATGTCTGACCCGAACTTCGGCAGCTGGACCTCAAGTTTTTAGTTACGTGCTCCGAAAACTTCAGAGATCCATATGACCTCAACTTCGGGTCCCACGCACAAAGTTTTTCCCCCGTGCAAAAGCATTCCAATGTCGCCAAGATTATGAAATTTTTTTCCCTTGCAAATATAAAGCGAATTTTATTTAGAGGTTCGATGGTACTTCGGCGACCAAACCTCGCAGCTGCCATTTTATTTTGATTTCGGTACCTCCGATTCCGTGAATGAGGAATCGCAACTTTGGTGCATAATTTTGGTACCGCCTTACGAGATGGTACTAAAAAAAGTTCGATCGATCGAGCACCGACGGATCTGATTCGTCGAATCTGTTGGCAACGGTGTCCATTAGTGTTGATTGTTGATGAAGGAACAAAACCGGACGGAACTTCCCAAAGAGACTCTGAACGTTAAATAAAATTCGCTTAAACACTGACCATCGAAATAAGTTTTATCTTTACTCCTAATAAACTATGAATGTAAGACGAAAATTACCTTTGTAAATTTTGTATACAGAATGTATGTAACGCAATCCTATCAACATTGGAATGCTCTTGGTTCCTTTTTGCAAAATGCAAAAGGGCCCTTATGCTCCAGGGTAGATCCTACTCGAACATATTTGGATTGCATTTTGCAAAAAGGGACCAGGGGCATTGCAATGTTGCAAAGATTGTGCAACTTATTTTGCCTTGGAAGAGAAACCCGATTATCCATTGATAGTTCCTATTTTGCTAGCTAAAAACTGTAAATTTAAGACAAAAATTCCCACGCAAATTTCATATTTTTTCATGATTTCAGTAATTTTATTGCAGAGGATGAAGTTGCAAAATCTTAGCATCGTGGCAATGCTTCTGGTTCCTTTTTGCAAAATGCAATCCATTTTGCCTATAGGTTCCTTGCGGCTCTGTCTCTCTGAGTCTCTGACCCTGAATAATAGCTACCTAGGAATTGGCCGAACACATCGTCTATTTGCCCGAGTATTGAGTAGTTTAACGTCAACATAAACTCTGCAGTTCATGTAGGACTTTGCGCTTATTTTACCGAGTTTTCATTATCAACGATGCGCATCCATGGAAACCTCCTTCCGTATCCTGCAAGTGAATTTGAGTCTGCTAAAAATGCTCGAAGGGATTCATTTCCCGTATGATATGAATACACCCTAATGATATATGAGTGAACAGAACTGTCTAAAATTTTGAGAATGAACAATATTGTTGACGTGCACAGGTGCAAGTTTTCAAAAATCTACACCTTCCATTTTTAATTGACCATTTGTCAGAATGGCCCTTAATTGCACCATTCAACTTCTTATGTAACTTCTATAATCACTATTTCCGCGGGAAACAATGGTTCTTTTGAGGGAAATCATTGTACTTTGGTCATTAATATCGCTTCAACCGAAATCTCGACTTACGTTCAAGTAAGACTCCCTATGCAAGTATTATTTTCACCCCAAGCAACCACTCTTACCGTGCAATTTTTTTGGCCTGGCATTGTAAGCAAAGAGTGTAAAAATACGATTTCTTAGTGGCCGGCTGATCAAAAAGTAGAACCTTACACACTAGTAGAATGTTGGAAATTGAAAGGCTTCCAGAGTTATGTATTAATTTTTTCTACACAGGTTGGATAATTTTTTAGATAAAAATCCAAAAACTTACTTTCTGAATAAAATTTGTGAAATTTGTATTGGAGCATTGCAAAAATGTTAAACTTAGAATGATTCTGGAAAAGCTAGAGCGCAAAAACCAATATCTTGTATACTATAATGTTAACCCAAAATGTCATTTTCGGCTCTTCGTAATACTAATATATGAAAATTACTCATCATTTTGCATTCGACGTATACAGCAAGAACAGCACTCCAAGTCAACACATTAAGAATCTACTCTTTGTACGTCACGGTCGGACCAATATAAAACGCCTTCAATTGCGTGTGATACTGTGCAACACACCGGAGTTTAAATATTTGTATTCTTATGTTGGAACCTAACTCATGTAAATTGCACCCCCAGATGAGGCATGTTAATCTGTTACCTGCTGTATTTCAAGTTATACCTCGAATGTTTTATGCCCATTATTGCCCGTGACAAAAATTTAAACTTCCATTGATTTAAACAGGAAGAATTATCATTACTAATGTGGCCAACGAAAGTGGCTTATTACCTACAGGAAAACCTGTTTTTGAAACCATTGTAGTTTTTGAGCACGTCTGTTATGTACGAGGGGGTATTTTTTCAATAAAAATTCGAATTTTCAGTCTAATTTCTAAAAGTCTAAAATCCAAGATGGCGGACGTGGCCTTAAATGCTATCTTGGCTCCTGATTGATAGATTTTTGTGGAGCTCGATGTAGGGGGGTATTTTTTTTTTACGAAAAACTCGAATTTTTCGTCAAATTTTTAATTTACATAATCTAAAGTGGCGACCATGGCTTAAAGTGCTACATTAGCTTTTAAAAGATCAGTAGTTTAAAACATCAAAATCGAGCCACGCGTTGTGGCTTGTTTTACTGTCTTTATCTTTTAATATGGTAGGAGATTCGTTTTTACTAATACCGCTGACTCTTTACGGAAAAAATAGGATAGTTAGGATAGTCGCAAAGTCAGTGGCTGGTCGTGAGCGACTATCCATATTTTTTCCGTGTTATTAATACTTGAACAATGAACACGGAGAATGAATCTAAAATAACCAAATAGTCACACAAAATTGTCTAATTATTTATTTGCGATTTTACTCAAATCCAATTAGCTACACCGCACGATCAATAACTTGTCTAGTCCACGCCAGAGAATACACACATAGTATTTTTTCGACACATCACAACTTTAATTTACCATTATATTGGAGTAAAAAGCGAGAGACTACACGCCAGGCGTCTGGAATCTTGCACAGACTTTTCTTTCTGTGAAACGGCTTCAAGTTAAAATGAGATCTGGGACTCTTCATTGCCTCAAGAATTCTGACTTTTTCCCATTTCCTCCTCCTCTCTGAAGTCCTCAAATCAAATAATCAAGTTAATCTTATTGCAGCACGAGAACTCTAGCGGGCCGCATGGGCTGAAACTCGATTCATTTCACGGAAGTTTCCCCCACGTGGAGCTAGAACAACAGTGAGTTCCAGTGTAGTGGAAGTAGTAGCCAGGATTGATTCAAGGCAGTTGAACTGCAACTGTCCGATGAAAAGCATGGAGCCGATTTTGATCATTAAAACTTCGGGAAGAAAATAATGTATTTCTTTTGAGCATATTAGATCATGTCACATGATCGTCGTTAGATGGTTGAATCTTATAAATGATGGGAAATCTGTCTAATCTGGAAGCCTTTACATAAAATACATTAGCAAAGGTATCTTCTCTGAAAAGTAAATGTATGACATTCACCAGTCTTTTTTGCTCTCGTAGTAAATCGTTAGTGAGTGAAATTGACCATTAGCATGCATCAGCAATGAGGTCAAAGTGGTGAAATTCTTATCATGCACTACAGCAATGGCTAATGACATGCGCTATGCTCTTTAAAAAGTGTCTCTGTTCATAATAATGATTTTATCCCGCTGCATTTCTGTCACTTTCAAAATTATGTTCATTAGTTTGCAGAAAATTGACTCTTATATGTTAAAAAAAAAAAATTAAATAAAAGAAAAATTGGAAATAGAGAAAATAGGATGCGCGTGCAACAGTATGACCTAAAACGTGAGTGATTGGCCTCGAAAAAATCTGTAATCCAGGAACAGGCAAGATAATAAAAAGGATTAAATTATTTTCACACGTGTATAAACTCAACGTCAAGCTATGTGAAGCGTTTGTTTAATTGAATTTCATGCACTATCGCTTCAACGTCCCGTTTTGCTATGTAAATGTCTACTTTTTTCATCACGGATGTTAGATTTTTTTCCTTTTACCGGTGATGTTGAAACATTTTTTTCTAGGATTGAATAGGATTCATATATTTTTTCACTGATTGGCTGATGAGACTCTTGATAATCAAAGTTTTTTCTTCTCCCCTTTCATATCCTTAATGATGTAATTAAAGCACGCCATCGTTGACACGTCACTTAATGCAGTTTTACTATGGAGCAAAATCATCATCAGTGTTCATCATCTCTGTCAATAGTTTATAATTTGATTTTGTAACCTCCCATACCTTGAACTAAGAAAAGAGAAGGCATTTTCAAATGAAAGAGCCTCCCAATATTTCGCCCCTTTTTCGGTATTCGATTCGACCATCGAACCAAGGTTTAAGTGGAGGCTTATAATAACAGAAAACTCAGGAAAAAATTCCAAGATGAGTATAGGAACCGTTTTCCGAGTTACGGGGGGGGGGGGAGCAAAGGGGTCAAACTCCGGCCTTATTTTTCAATATTTTCTTGTTGAATTTATGTGTCTACGGGGTTGTTATCGTTGTTTACACTCTCAGTTATATATGTTGCAGGCAATTAGCAATCGCCGGCAAATTGCAATCTATTCGTGTTTAATCAAAAAATTAAATCGTTTTAAAGTGAAAAAACGAGATTGGAAGTAAGGATTATTATGCTTTGAATTCAAACATACGTTAGCCCCTTCTTCTTGGATACATGGTGCCACCTAGCACACTCGCGAGTTCGTGAAATGTCATCAATAATCTGTGTTAGGTTCGGTTACGCAACTAAACTAACTCCTAAGCAAAGCGGAGAGTATCGCTGGATTTGAAGGCGTTCCAAGGTGAGGTCGTGCCTTGAATTTCTCCGCTAAAGAAACCTTTACCATATCGATGTTATCGTAATTACAATTTGACGAATTGACAAGTACGGAGCTTGCAAATTGCCGGTGATTGCTGACTCCCTGCGACTTATACACTGTTAAAGATTTCAGAGATATTTATTTCCATCTTTAAGTTTACATGGATTTTTCCCTCTTTTAGTCAGCATGTGTATTTACGGTATTAACCTTAGACATTGATCCCTTTTGATAAAATAAGAATTTTCAGCGGATATCCGCGAATATTTCTGCCGTCATAGTGAAGAGAGCAGTAAGTGCAAAAATGAAGTTTTGAAAAAACGGGCTTAGAAGCGCGTCTGATTGGAAATTTGTATTGAAAGAAGCCTCCGTTCCTTGTCAAATTGCCACTAATCACCCGAAAGACTCTTAAAAATCGTTGGATGATTAAAAATCAACTTGGAAATCGTTGTAGGAAATTTGGCATCTCTCAATGTACATACGGTGTGCTCATCTTATAGCATGGCAGAAATGGGAGTCGGTGAGGCATACCGTGAAGCAGCGCAACCAGCCGATTTGGAGGAAACATCGTCGCCCCGTTTCAGTTTTCGCGTGAGCCCTGTTCTTGATACAAGACTATGCTATCCGGAGCTCATGCGGAAATAGAGATAACCCTTAAATGAGTGGCGACATGGCTTAAAATAACCGAAAATGATCCGAACCCAAACCGTAACGACTCGACTTCCGGTCAATGCACTCCTCGTCGGAATATCTAAAGTTACTTTTCTTGATTTGATTCTTTTTAGACTTTTGTCTGTTTTTAGTTTTATAGTTTTGACCGTGTTTCCAGTGTTTACGTCGAATTCGTATTTTCGCGAATCAAGACCTCCGTCTCGTTGAATTTTTTCGAATAATTCTTCAAGTTTATGAGTAGAGACGTGCGATTTAAAAAGTGGTATTGCAGGATGAAGGGACGCACCAAGATTACAACTACAACTCCTATAACAGCCAAAAAATGGGTTGCGGAAAACAGAGTTTCTTCGCTCTGACATGCTCTTAGTGGATTTCACGCCCTACCTCCTTCTCCAGTTGTGGTTACGATTACTTCGGTCTCTGGAACAATGCAACCGGGTACAAAATATTTGTTACCGGGGCCGAATAAGTCGCTTATCACATAACTCGGTTTGCGACGTCGCAGACTTCCTGTCATACTTTATTTTTTAAACGAAAAATTACTCAACGGCATTTATTTAAAACTGCCGCGATTTTTCTCTGCGCTAAGAAAATTCTGCAAAAATTTCAAGGAATGATGCCGATTTGTTCTCCTTTAAAAAAATAACATAGAGGCGGAGATTTTCAGACACCGCAAACGAGATACGTGATTGCGGACTCACGCCGTCGAAACGTAAGATGGTAATTATAACCAGAGAAGAAGGTAGATCCTGAGATTTACTATGAACATTGCGAGAGCAATTTTTTTTCTTCTCCTTCTTCTTTAACGAGGGGCAAACGAGGTCAGGTATGATCATTGTATAGTATTAAGGGAATACATTCAATAATCCGGAGGATATAATTAAAACTCATCAAAATGATTTAACATTCCTCTCTGCAGATTTATCAATTGCGCAAATAACGTATGAACATAACCGATGGTGTTATGCAAAAATCACCTCTGTGAGCTCTAACCCTGCTTTATTTCTCTATTCTTTGAACAATTGACTAAACTCATTTACGGATCGTAATAATTAATCATCCGATTATCTATCTCGTTGGTACTTTCATTCGCCGAGGGGGTGTTATTCCAACACACAAATGCTCACCTGCACACGCACGTGTATACAGAGCGTACAGCATCATCAATTTGTTTTATATTTTGTTACCTTTTTTTAGTGACGGGAGGAGGGGAAGTTTGAGGCGTTCAATTCCAAGCAAGGTGGTGACCACATTGCACTGAAAAAGCAGTATTGTTATTTGATTCTTAGGGGACTTTGATAATTTTCAGCGAAATCTGGCAACTTTGCCGAGCGGGATGGACGAATGACGTTGACAGGGCGGAAGTTTTAAAAACGAGTCTTCAAATGTGAAATGGATGCTCGCTGAGTTGACCTGCCATTCAAACGTGGAACCAGCTTGCCGTTTTTTGCTTGACCCCGCGGAGTATTATACAGAATGGGCGGATCCTCTCGGATTAATGTTTATCCCATGATTCGGATGAAAAAGGAAGGGACAGAAAGAGATCCTGTGGGCTCAGCATCGAGGAGATTGAAGGAGGAAATCATAACTGATACTTTGAGACCCGCGTCCCTCAAGGTATTTTCAGCAAGCACGTGTCGCTAAGCCGATGCGCCCGCATTCCTTTGGGTATGCAACACGAGCATCCTTGGATCAGTGATAGTTGTATCAAAACGAATCAGCATATTTTGGCGCTTAAGTCCTTTCGATTTAATGTAAATTCCTACTTTTCCATTTTTCCAAAAGGAATCACGCCCAAATTAACATTTTTCTTATGAAGCTCAAACAAGCACACCTCATATTTCCACATCTTTCTCTCGAATTCCTTTGGCATAAATACGTTCAAAAGTCCTTTAATTTCGCCTATTTTAATTTTGAAATAATTTTGATCATCGTCGAGGAGAAATTTTTAAACACAGGAAAGGAGATACGGGTGTTCGTCTCTAATTTCACCATGACTTTGTTGTTGAAGAAACGTAAGTTGGAGGCAGAAGCTGGTTGCACCTGTCACGTGCATGCCTTCGCTTCTCGAATCGGGAGGGAGGCGGAAGTCCCGGCCCGATTCTCTCACCAATACAAAGGACAGAAGTCAATCGGCAAAGGTATTGGAAGTTCACCTTCTTGAAATAGTTGAAAAAGTTTTCAAAGTTATGTGAACATATTGAATAAGTTCAAGTCGTTGATTTGCGCCTCGGGCGGGAATCCGTTCATCCTGGCTGCAGCCGCAAGGTTGTGAAATCATATTCAAATTTCCCTATTCCTCTTCTCCGTTTGGAAGATAGACTTGAAACACTCGGAGGTAGCAGCAATCTATAGATCTTTTGATTTTTAAAGCATTTTAATTTTGATTTGTATAAAACATGGATCCATTTTTTCATCTGCACGGGGAAAATTAATAGGATACTTCTTTTTTTTACATGAGAAGACATTCTTTCGGACACTTCAGGAGAACCAAGTAATTTCTTCTTTACGGTCGAGCAAAATCATAAATATTCCCGATAGGAGATTTTTCAGGTTGACCATCTGTACCCTGAAGTAAAAATGACTTGAATTTGCCGACAAAACATTACCTTTGAATTAAAAATGAAATTTTTTGAACCGAGGAAGTTTCCACTTAATACATACGCTACGTTTTTCTTCATATAAGCATCTTTCATGCTTCATTCAAGAAATATTTTCGCACTTGACGGCAACTTCAAGAATATATCTACTTAAATTAAAGCAATATTTTCAGTATAAAAAACCCAACTGCCCGTAATGGACTATTTAAACACTCTAATGACATACCCTTTCATGCAAAATTAAAGAATTATGCGTCTTCTTATTAATTAACGGTACACGTTTATCCTATAATAAATATTGTGTTCTCTCGATTCGCACATTCACCCAAGAAACATATTCACATTCCCTCGTTTCCCCAACGACAAGTCGTATCTAATGTTCAATGTTGCTAAATTTCACCACGCAAATTCCATTTTTTACCCGGAGAATCTTGTGAAGAACTAAAAACTCTAATTTTTCTTCTGCAAAAATCGGTCAAATTTCGGAAGATACATTCTTGTAAAAATCGAATTGTTTGAGTCAATTGTACAACCTTGGGATATTGCCGTCCACAGCAAAAAACGCCGTAACTCCATTGCAAATGTTGTATTTTTCTTCTGCTCGCAATACTCTAATACAAGAAAATCCAAGTGTGGCAAGGCTTCATTTTTTTTCAATTTTGAGTTCGCCTACACTGAAAAAAAACTGCGGGTGTGGAAGCCGTAGTTACGATCTATATAGCACTACCGTCTGTTACGGGTTGGGAGGCCAAAAGTTACGGTTGGAGCAGACGCTGCTCCGGACTCTGCACCCGGAACGGTCGGAGCTACGGCTCCATCACCCGGAACTCCGGGCGTCTGAACCGGCAAATGGACGGTAGTGCTAAATTGCCCGTAACTACGGCCTCCACGCCCATTTTGGGCGCTTCTGGGTACCAGATGCGCCCTTTCCAGCCGTTCGACTCCCCCGATGTAACATGTACTATACTACATACCGTTTTGCCTTATGGGTAATGACGCCATTCTGGTACACCCGGGAAAATTTGATTTTTTTCTGCATCTGGTATTCGTAAAAGTTTTCGTGAAATGTTTTGCTTTTAAGCATAACAATCTCGCACGGACGTATTACCTGGTTAAACTATTTTGGGGCTTCGTTATGCTTAAATGCCTCATATTCGAGGTTGTAGTTTCAGATTGATTCGAAAAAATCACGAACAGTCACGTGATCTCTTCATTTTAGTGACGTATTACTGTGCTATTTTGTGATTGGTTCATTTTCTCGGCGCAGCATCGTCAAGCGTCAGCTGTTTGCGGCTCTGGGTTGAAGGTTTAAGGTTATGTCAGAGAGAATAGAAAGTTAGAGGCCCGACTCGATTGCTAGGTAATTGAAACAGATGCGCTCGCAGCGCGCTCGCTGGCAACGTACGCAACTACTATTTTCTATTGTTTTCCAGAGACTAGCGGCGGGTATGTTGCTGCCGGACCACCTTCACGTAGGCAATTTGTTATACATCGTCCGTCCGCAATACTCTCGCTTGGCCGTATGAAAACGTTCCTCGCATGCGCAGTGTTAAAGAAGCGCCCTTCAACGCTTTGGCGTTGGAACTGCTTGTTTTTTTTTTTTTTCAGTGTAATGGTATGCCAAAATGAACTCGAAAAATGAAGAAAGAACATTTGTTGGTTTTCTTGTGAATTAGTATTTTGTCTGAAATAAATCGAAAAAATGTCGAATGGAGTTACCGGGTTTTTACTTTGGACGGCAGAATAGAGTTACGTTCTTTCGTCCAGGAGACGACGATTCGTTTGAATCACTTTTGAACCGTTTAAGGTTTATAAAACGTATAAGGAAGATATCGCTGTCTGACAACCCGGCACGGGTCCAATTTTTCACCGTGGCTGGGAAAAAATAAATAGGACACGTTTGTTTTTTTCCTCGGGTTACGAACAATTGTTGAGCAAGCTGCGGGCTGCGGAAGCACGAGCTCCTCTCCTGTCACGCGCGAGACCAGCGCCACGCCGAACCACGCTCCCTGCAGCTCAAAATTTCATTTGCCTCCAAATGGAAGGTAAGGCCGCGCAACGTCAATTATGCGTGAAATATAGTTTGCTCTTTCCAACCGCGCGAAATGGTCCAAATGTAAATGGGTAACGCGTAAAATGAAATATTATTGCTTTGAATAACGGGGAAATGGGATGGGGATGAGAATGGGGGTGGGAATAGGGTGGGAATGGAGGATTAGGGGTGTCAGAGGAGGGGAGGGCAATGCCAAAGGTGTATGTGATTCAGCTTTTTGGAAAATTTAGCCGGAGATGAACGATTGGCGAATGCATGAGGTTTTAAATTGACGTACTTATGCTAAAAGGAACTATGTTCCACGGGAGTCCTACGCACATAGTTCCTTTCAGCATAAATGCGTCCAAATGGTGTATTTCTTCGCACGTTTTTCCGCTCGAATTGTACGTATAACATTATACATGCTGTATCGATGGCCATATTGCGAAACCACGTAACTCCGTTTGCGACGTTGCAGACTTCTGGCCACTTTTTGGGAAACTAGTCAACGTGATTTCTTGAAAGATGATTTTTCTGATTTTCTTTATGATTTTTCTTCCCTGTCAGCAATTGATTCTGTAGGAATTTCTAGCTATAAAGTTGGCTGGTTCCTTTTCGAAAAAATATAATATGAGCGGAAATTCCGAAACATTGCAATGATGATGCATGGTATTTCGCTTGCGCCACCGATGTTAACATCCGATGATTACTTTCCAGCTGGATTCGATCATTCCTAGGAAAGTGGTAGTACAAAATGAGATGAAAAAAGAACAAACAAAGAAACAAAACAAATTAACAAATAACTGAAAAACGTACCGATTATTTTTGGACATTCTCTTTTTACTCAAAGACCATGTTCAACTTTGCTCCCTGCCGTGAAAACTTTTCTGATGAATGTTTTAAGATTACATGCATATATTCAATGAGATTTATTAATATGCAATTTTTTTTTTATGTTTCAGATTTCAAAAGTAAGGAGGCTTGCAGTATGCTCTCACCTATTCCTGGTATTTTTCTTGAAATAATGCACTATTGCACAATGGCTACATTTACTTAGGTAATTGAAAAAATAAATCTACTAAAGTGTTTCAACAAATGGCGAAAATTTTTTTGAAAAGAAAGGGCCTGCTTCTTGAAAATTGTTGACAGAATTTCAAACCATAAGAAAAGAATCCATGCTAAAAATGGCTAGTGGGCCAACTCATTTTTTGCCAACTTACTCGTACATCAGTAGAGATTCCACTGACACTACTTGACTATTCCACCAATATCATTTGGATGTAGAAACTAGGCCTTTGAACAGATCCACTTGGTTTTTGGTGATCTATGATCTTAGCCCATCAAACTTCGAGTCTACGACTAACGCATCTAACTCTTTCAGAGAGATGGACTGCGTCAAACTGTATTCAATTACTTCATGAAAATGGCAAACTCTCCAAATCAACAGACTGCTACATACACTCTCGATTTTCCAAAATGTTGATTTTTTTGCCAAATGTGAATCAGGGAACGTAATATGACACCCTTTTTAAATCGATAATACAATTTGGCAACCGTTGGGGAGGGGGCATACTTTTTTCCACTTTGCAAAACTATTAAAGCTCAGCTGAGTCCGGAGATGAGAACGGAAAGCTGTAGCCAGGACCGTGAAAAGTGGATAACCTTTTAGGGGTCGGAGCGTGTTTCTTATAATGAAGGTTGCGGTGATGATTAGACCGGTTATTATTGTAACCAATTTGCATTAAAAATAACGGGGCAGCCAAGCGGATCCGCGTCCGCCCTTTTCCCACCGGGGGGTAAACCCCCGTTTTATTGCCCCTTCGTCACATTCATGTTTGCCAGATTTCCCTGGGTATTCTTACAAGTTTTCAGAACATTTTTGCCAATTTTTTCTCTCTCAATTCCCTCAATTTTGCTCTTAATTCGTTAAATCTATGTAGGGCCTTATTCGTAGTTGTTCTTTACACAGCTCTTTCACTTAGGAGGCCCCATATGGTTTTTATATTGTGATTAAGGGTAGTTTGAGGAAGCCCTCAAAATAGTAGCATAAATAGGACAATTTTTGCAAACCTTGAGTAAATTCAGAAGTGTTAGAAATGAATTCTTTGAAGGGATTGAAATAATTTACCGCTGCAAGAAGTGAAAAATACAAAAGGAAACATATTCCTGATCAGTAAATCAAAGTAGGTGCGAATCTACCTTGAAAGTTGGTCAAAATCATGCAATTTTTGCAGTGGTAAATCATTGTAATCCCTTGTATGGATCCATTTCCGGGAGTTATAATACCTACTAAATTTTACTGGAGGTCCACAAAAGTTTTCCATTTTGTAATCCGATAATCAAGGATTCTTTAATCCTGCTTTCTAGTAAAAGAAGCTGAAATTGAACAGTGTTTAAGGAGCTGTGCTCAATAAAAATCAATAGCTCCTTAACTTTATAAATACAGCTTGCTCTTCACTATTAAATGCTTTCTATTTATCGGAATATTTGCTTAAACTATCGGAAGAACTATTGTCATAAGTTTCCCCTCAGGTGGTATTTCTAATAGCCAGCAAGAGGATCAGAAGATTATATCAATGGATCGTTTTCGTTCAAGATATTCAACTACCAGATTAAACTTCTCTCTCCTCGAGTGAATCCGGATATTGATAGATAGGAAGTAATTTTCGGTTGTTTGAAAGTTAGTTTGAAGTCTCCGATCGACCACAATGGACCATCAGACAAGATGCGGATTCAAAGTCCTAGATACACACGGCGATTAATCGCTGCGATTGAGAGACGGAGGCCAATGGAGAGCCTTGATTTCGATCCAGTGACGTCGATATATCGAAATCAAGGCTCTTCATTGGCTTTCGTCTTTCAATCGCGGCGATTAATCGCCGCGTGTATCTAGGCCTTAAGCATTTTGATACATCTTTCCGCCTCAAAATTTCACATAGAACACGATTCGCCCAACAATTTGACTGGCGTAGACTTTTATTCTTTCATGAGCGGGAGGTTCGATTTTATGTATCGACAAAAGTTAAAAATCTAAGTTTCAAGTTAATTTTTGTAATTTTGGTTGCGCGAATAGTGTTCTACATGAAAATTTGATTGAAACATGCATCAGAATGCTTTTTGCCTCTTGATTATTGGCCCATTAAGAAAGAGCCCAATCTACAACGGTGGTGTCATATAACTTGAAGCATTGAAATTAAGCTGAAAATTATTTAAAAGATTGGTTTAAAACATAGTGCCAGAACTAGCTTTTGAAGCTTATCACGACAAATAAGGCAAATTGAAACAGAGCAAAGGAAATGACACGCACTAGTGACGGCGCAGAGATACAACTATTCGTTCTTGATGGATGTCCATATTGCGTCTACAAAATTGAAGGCGCTATGGCGTGAACTGGCAATGCTCCGCTCTATGCTGCCAATGAGGTGTCGCCCTGATTCTGGAAAAAAAAATTAAAAAAGAGACCGAATTACGTCTTTCCTATCTTCGATTGAAAAAATCGAAGATTAACACAGCCGTTAATCTTCGATTTTTTCAATTTTCTGTGTGATCCTTTTGTACGATGTATTTGAAAACCTATACCTGTCGACTAGAATGTACTGGCCTCTCGCCTCATACAACCCGTGGGCTACTTGCTTTTAGCAAGGCGCGGGCCAATTTTACACAGCTTAGGCATCGAAGGTCTAAAGAACCATTGTAAATATCGCGACATGCTTAGCTTTAACTAGCTTTAGCTTTATAATAATAAAGTTACGCATCACTTTTTCCATCCTACGAGGTAATCTCGTACTTCTAAATTTATCCAATGGCGAATTGCTCAGCTTTTCAATGTATAGGATGTCTTTTTTTTCGGAAGGGTCGGAACAAAACGATGGCACGTGAGCTTCTCTTCTCTACCTATCTAAAGTGAGTGGGGGTGGTTTTGAGAAAGGTAGATTCGTGGATCAAACCGCAGACCGCGAACCCCTCTAATTTCCCCGCCCTTGACCTTTCCAGTAAATTTTGTATTGATTTCCGGCACACGAGGTGCTCTGACTTATTTATAAAAGAGATAAACTTTTATAGCGGGTCTTTTCTATCTCATCTAGCTTTGAATTTATCCGATCAAAGCTTTGCACGCAGTTCTTTTAGCGCCATCGTTGCTTGGAGAGAGAACGAATAGCGGCATTCGAAACTCACTACCGTGAAAATTTCACCATTATTGGCTCAACCGTCGTTTAGATCAAAGGTGTTTTAGATTGACTACTCCCAACTTAATTGAATCCCTAGATGAGAGATCTCTAGATCCCTAAGTTGCGAAATTAGCGATGCTTCTCGTATTCTCCCCTTTAGTTGTTGTAGCTGCGTTATTTATATTGATGTTGATTTTGTTTTGTAAGCATCTTGGAGTTCAAGTCATACTGCGCCCGACTACAGACTTTCACATCTATTGATATAGATAGAATGGAACTCCGTACCATAGGGAGCACTTGATGGATTCGGCCTGTTTTGTCGTCTTCAATGGAGCAGCCAAAGTCTGTAGTCGGGCTGCTGATAGTATTAGTGCCCTTACGTATTAAATGTTTTGATCAAATTTACAACCGATCATTCCAACATTCGTATTGGTATCAATGTTTACCTTGATGTTAATGTTAATGTTGATTTCAAATTCAAGCCTTTGCACGCGAAATTTCATGCTGCATTTATGGTGATAGGAATCCTGAAGTATGAAAGAGGTTTACTCGTCAAAAGTGCCGTTGGTGAAGAATAAAATGCATCCTGTGAAGAAATTTTGCGCTTGCAAAATCTTAATTTCAAGGGATTGTAGTTTCTTGCTATCGCACTTTTCATGCTTCATGCTATTAATTGATTCATTGCAAAAATCATCAGTGTCTTGCGTCTTGAAAATTTAGTTTGGAAACATTTATCACAATGTTTAAATTCGTATGATATCTACTCCAAGCTGATTGTAGAAATTGATAGAAAGTTCCTTCGTTAAGGCCGGTACACTTATTTTGCATCCAGTCGAACCTGCGGGCCGATTCTTGAAATTGATAGACAAAGCTCTAGACAAAGAAGACAAAAGGTATATGGAGGGATCATATTGGTGGAAGCGGGTGGTTGCAATGGACAAAGGAGGTATAGGTAATATACTAACTAACGGCAACCCACGAGAGTCCCTATAGTTAGTTCATCATTTACCCCCATAGTCTATAAGGACCACACATTTCAACGAATACAGGATCGCTTCATACTTCCTATGTCTTTTTTGTCTATCAATTGGACGTATTTCTGTCAAACGGAACTAAGCGCCATCGGGCTAGGAAGGTAGAGAGGGGCTTGGATTGGCGGCGGAACCGGGCGTCGGGCTCATTCGTTCCTATACTCGCCATGCTTTTCCATGGCGCTTAGTTCCGTTTGATAGAACGCACTATCCGGGATTCTAAATTCCTCAAAAGGAACTCAAATTGGCGCTTAGTTCCGTTTGACAGAAATACGTCCAATTTCAACAAGCAGCCCACTGGTCCATTCAGTCCTCCCATTGGCGATTCGGTGGCTACATGGACGCAACATGGCAGCCCGGACGTTGGAGCCCTGAAGAACCAATTAGAACGTGTCGGTGTCGTGTATCGATACACGGAAATGGGAATTTGCCGGAACCGACAGAGGACGTGCACAGCAGCGGAGCAAACACCGGAAACCGCGGGGAATGAAATTAAACTTGAGCGAGGCGCCCCTTTGAGGCCGGGCAGAGCGCGAGCTTTTGAACTCGACGAGAGCGCTCAAGAGCCGTGAACGCGCTGACAACCCGCCCGCCCGCGGCTCTCGTGGAAATGTCCTCCGGGAGATTGGCGTTAAACGCCGAAACAGAGAACAAGAGCTCATCGCCGCAACTAATGTTTGGATTTTTTATTTCGCGCTCCGACCCCGCTGGCCGGCTCTGCTTCGCCGACTACGGCCATTATGCTCCTGACGCCACAGTGAATATCCTGGATACCTATCCCCGACTCGAATGCCTTTCCCGGGTGCGCACGTAATTTCCGCGGATCAACACTCAGCTGTGCTTCGTGGTGAACGTGTTGAGCGATTTGTTTGATGATAAGAGCCAGTTTGACACATTTCCCTTGTAAATCGTTCGAATTTGAACGACAATCTCGTGAGGATAAACACTGATCCAATGTAATGCAAAAATAGGGATCCCATGAATCTTGACTCGTGCGTAAAAAGAGATGTGAAACACTTGGCTAGATTGTTTACTCATGTAAATTGTGTATAAAATTTCTCTTCGAGCAAACCTGCATGCCTGTGGCTAAGAAATAAGTGCCCGCAAATACGGTAAATTTGAAAATGCTCGATTTCGATTGCGCAAATCCTGAGTTAAAGAGTATTTTAAACATTTCTAATTCATTCAACGCAAATTTCGGGCTATTTTACCTCCAAAAACGTTCATTTACTCGAATATCTTAGATGCGGCATACCTGTTATCTGATAAATTATTCAAAAAAAAAATCAAAATTATAATTTGCAATCATTATGAGATAAATATGAATGTTTATCCTTTGGATTCCAAGTTTATTTGACTACATTGCTGAAATGGCCAGCGCGAGATATTTCGGATATTTCGATCCTGGCTCTAGATTCCATTCACTTATTCCGCCGATGTGAACCAAACGCTACAAAAGGAGCTGGCGTCCCGTGGGTCCAATCGATTTGAAGCAAGATTCCGCCGTCAGCGTTAAATACCCAACCCGGAAGTAGGCAATTTTCGAAGGCGTATCCGGCTGATAATTTAGGTTTAAATCCAAGCCCCGCGGGGACTAGGATCAATCCGAGGGAGGGGCAATTTGTATTCTTTACAGTGTTATGCTCGGATCCTCACTGGAAAATGAAGGAGAGTAGAAAGCAACAAATAACTAAGCTTGTTCCTCCCTAAAGAATCCGAATACGAAGCAAAATTTCGCTTAGTTCCTGTAGGGCTTTTTTCAAGGTTGCCACAGTCCGGGAAAACCGAGAAAACCAGGAAATGTCAGGGAATTTTAAAAAGACAGACATGGATAAATCTAGCTCTGAACTTTATAGGAGAACAGTCATTTTTCATGACATCTGGTCTATAACAGTCGCCATATTTCAGAAAAAACTGCCACTGAAAAAAAGGAATCTTTTTGCCGCCAAGAAGTATTTTTCTTGAATCAAGAACTTTACTGCTAAATATAAACATTTTTTTTTGCTTAGCCCGAGCATTTTTATCTTGTATCAAGAAAAATTCAGCTTAAATCAAGATACAAAAAATTCTTGGCGACAAATTCAAGAATCATCATGCTTGAGCCAAGCAATTTTTTTTTTCAGTGTGAGTTTTCAAACAATAAGTCGGGTCATAGTTCGGGGGATTTTTGGTGAAAAAAAAACCTTTATGGAGAAAATAGTCACATTTAAACCAATAAAACACGCTCTCGAATTCAGGCCACTGAACCCTCAGACACCCTGTAGAAATGGAGCTATTTGGCCAAAATTGTTATTTATTTAGACGAGGTACCGTGTCTAGACGAAGTGAATCTTTGGCCACCTGGCGTTCTCCTTTCTTCGTCCAAATAATTGCATTTTAGGTGATCCGTGTATAAATGAATCGGTTTCTATTAGGCGGGCGTCAGTCCAAAAACTCATGAGCCCTGGCTTTCCTTGATCACGCGGGATGCCAGGGCTCATCAGTTTTTGGAACTTACGCCCGTCTAACAGAAACCGATTCAAACGGTAAAAGGATTAATCCCAGGTGGTCCAGAAAGCTTTTTGGCAGGCAACGGAAGCTCGCTTAATCACCTCACAGCATCTAATCAAGCTCACGGATAAAGTTACATTTGTCGAAATTTGAGTGAAAAATTAGAGGGCGATCGACACGTCGTTCCGGCGGTAGAAACCACGAAAAATACAGCCTCAGGCTCAATTAACAGAAAAACGGTGCTATTTAAGGCTCGACGTGCTGCGCAGCGACTTGATAATTGCTCGTTGACGAATAAAATGCGGGTGGGCATATTAAATTAGCCCGACCACATTTTTGATTTCCGAGCCGGACCAATTATCCTAAGTAGGACTTCTCTGAGAGCTGCGTCACCCCGCGCTGAATGAGAGGTCACCCAATGGAATTTCAGTCTTCGAACACGTTACTGCATTTTCATTAATTTGCCTGCCCAGTGAAAAGCTCTTCCGTTCACGCCCACTCCTTCTTTTCGTGGCTTCGGCCGGCCAATCCGCTGTGGCCAGTCTGCGACGAAATCCCGAATTTCGCCAGGAGGACGTTTTTATTTCCTTGTCCTCTTTGTGGAAAAGAGAAGAATCCATTTAAAAAAAAAAAAAAAAAAAAAAAAAAAAAAAAAAAAAAACACTCATCCTATTGATTTTTGCTGATTTTATAATGTTTAATGGGTTTGTTACGTTTAAGAAATAAAGCAAACTGAGAGACGTTTTTGCAGAAAAAATCGCATAAAAATGACGTCAGGCAAATCGGAAAAGTTTCAAATTCACTCCCAGAGTGCACAATTTACATGATTTGTTTCCCGCATTTTCGAACTTCCAGTGTTTATTGGCACTTATTCTCTGCCCCCTATTTTTAAAGGCGTTAATCAGGTATTCGAAAGAGAAAGAGAGATGTAAGAAACTCGGACTTAAATAAAGCGAAAATTTCGGAAGTTTTCCTAAAGCTTCTTAGCGCAAAATGAAAACTTTTCATAAGAAATACCGAATCAGAGAAAACGGCAAAACGCTTGTCTAACACTTGTCAAAAAATTGATGACAACCTGTGAGATTTGCGAAATTTCGTATTTAGGTATATATTTTGATTACGTTTTCTTACAATTTGGCTCGCTAATAATTCACGAAAAAAAGCACTCACAGTCATATGAAAGTAGAAAATTCCTAATTGACACAACTCAAATTGTGAATTAAAGAGTGATATCCAGATAAGTATTTTGATCCTCTGATTGTGGTTTCTGTGCGACTTTATCATTAGACGACTAATTTCTAACTGAACCTAAGATTTGCAATTTGCGTTTTTCAAAAATACAACCTCTCATTAAGCGTATTTTGATGAATTTCTTAAGTAGAGTCATTCAATTGTACATCAACAGAGACGAGACTGAGAATTGATGTGCGTCCATGTTCAAATCAGGAACAGTTGAATTTGCGATGGACATTGATTGCAGGAGTCTGGATGCGACTATTCAACCTCGATGGATGTGCGTGTTGCGTTCAGAAAACATGAAGGCGTTTTGAATTTTCATGATTTCGTAGCTTTTAAAGCAGTTATTCAAGCGTTATTTTATCATTTCATTTCGTTGTTTTATTTTATTATTATTTTTTTATTATTATTATTGGGTCAAGTGCTTGAAATCTAGCTGAATAATATACTTCATTACATAGCACATTTACATACGTCCGTACGCGTCCATGTTCAAATCAGGACCAGTTGAATGTGCAATGGACACTGATTGCAGGAGTCTAGATGCAACTATTCAACCTCTATGGATGTGCGTGTTGCGTTCGGAATCATGAAGGCGTTTTGAATTTTCATGACAACGACGAAACTAGGTCGCTAGTCACCGAGCAATTTGACAACATCGGGAGCTGCTTTTGCGGCGAGCATCAACTTATCGCGCGAGAGAATAGCAATCGATTTGATAATCCAATTTGTAAAGAATTCGTCGGTATTAGGGCGGCGAAAAAACAGCTGCACTGGGTTGCATCCGATTATGAGGAGTCCCTACTCGCGTTCCCCGTTCCGGACCCCCCCCCTCCCCCTCACCCCCTCCCCTCGCCACTCTAGAGCCGTGACTGCTACTTTCACAAACTGTCGCGCTTTCCAGTTTGTTTTCGGCACGCCTGCTATCTAATAAATCCGTAACAACCAACCTGTCACATCTCACCGAAATTTCAGTTTTTTGCAGCTTTCCAAACAGAATGCGTCAACCGTGGGCTCGAAGAACTCTAAAACGGTTCCCAGACGAATCATCTGAAAAATTTTACCGAAAAAAAAGCATATACACTGTTAAAAATCGAGGAGTTTAATTCGGTGCCGGAGTCTATGTAGCGCCCGAAAACCCCGAGTGATATGAATACGAGGTGAAATTAACACCATAAAAGCGTATGAAACACCGCGAAAAGAGAGGATTCCGCTCCGTAATAGTGCGAGCCACTCTGTAAGGAGAATAGATTCCGCTCCACACTCATATCACTCGGAGTTTTTGGGCGCTATATGGACCCCGGCACAGAATTTCACTTTACAATTTTTAACAGCGTACAGAAAAAGTCTTATATCGTAAAAAAAAGGCCGAAATTAATTCAGTGTTCGATTCGGCTCGAGTAAACTCAAATTTTTTTTTTTGAGCTGTACACATAAAACGCTAAGTTCCTTTAAATTTATAACCTTTACAGTCAAGAATTTAAAACATTGCGCAAATATACATAAAAGTACTATTTTTTTTTTTTTTTTTTTTTTTTTTTTTTTTTTTTTTTTTTTTTAAACATTCAATTGTTATACACGTACCTATCTCAATTTTTTTGCGTCACTGTATTACGCTAACATAAGTTTCGATTTTTGACCATCAAGTGCTTGTAACGAAAAATCAAACTACCGAATCATATCAAAGACAATAAACAAAACCGTTATTATAACGTATGGTATAAAAGTAATGTCTTCCTTTCAAAGATTTCCATTGAGTCCCTTCCTCAGTCACACAGGAAACGATCTTATTACCTTTATTCGATTATTTTATACTGATGAATGGCGCGTGTGCAAATATTAAAAATATACTTGCAATTTGACATCGCCTTTTTCAAATGAGCACCGACCTGGGTGCCACCTCGTGTACTGCTCACTAAACGAATAATTTTCTTGTTCTATAACTTCACCAAAATAAACATATAAACTCTCGCTGCTCGCTTGTAAACAGGTCAATTTTTGTGTAGCGCCAGTCGCGCTAGTGTTCATTGATAAGTTAACACGCGATACTTTCACATTCAAGTGCACCATTAACGGATGTTGCCAGCCTTACATGCAAAAAAGATTTTAATTTTGGGGGTGTGAAATAAATAATATCGTCGCGTGTCACGCAAATGGCAAAATATATATGGTACCAACTCCGCACTTTGTCCTTCGATGCCCAAGAAGAGTCAAATTGACCTGAGGCTCGCTGAAAACACGTCACTTTGTGGGTTGGATGGGTCCGGCTCATATGAGCAAATACCCTCTTAAATAAAAGAATCATGCGACAAATTGGAAAAAAAGGAGAAAAAATCGAATTTCAACACAGCCGAAGATAGGAGAGGCGTATTCGGGCCACATTGTCTAGTTTTCCCCCTGGATCTGAGCGACACCTCATTGACAGTAAAGAGCGGAGCATTGCGAGTTCACGCTCGCGCCATCGCGCCTTCAATTTTTCAGACGCAACACGGACATCCATCAAGTACGAATAGTTGTATCTTTGCGCCGTCATCAACGCGCGTCCTTTCCGTTACTCTATTCCCACACTGTGTTGGTTTCGTTCGTTGTTTTACCGATCGACTATATCTATCTTGCAATCGTTCTGCAATTGCTCTTGACGACCCTTTAGTAAACGAGAAAACTTCTCCATGTACGCGTGAAATAAGAGGCACAAAAACAAGATAGATATAAATTAGAGATAAAGTGTAGATATTTTTTTCAAATAGTTATGCTAACCCACCCTACAATGTAACAATATTCAATAGGTTCAATCTCATGAAATAGATTTGCAACTAAACCAGAATTTCATGAAAGAAAAAAAACTCTGTATAAAGCCATCAGCGAGTTCGGAATATATGTTCACGCCTGGCCTTTTATCCAAAGCCTTGTGTTCAAGATTTAAATAGTTCACGTATATCTCGAGGCTTTGCTCTGAAAAATGTTGGTTTTTTCGCTGACTGTGGATAATGTGATTTTTGGAGTCATGTGAAAATGTATTTAAGCGTTTCGGCCGACGACACCACAAGAAAAAATAATACTCGAGCCTCCAAAAGTGACTGACTGCATTGAACAGCGTACGTGCAGAAGATGGTACCATGTTTTGGTTCGACGTGATGAATGAGATGCGTGTGAGCTTTAATTAATTTTTGATCATCACGAGCCAGGAATGCGTTGATCAGTATTTACATGCTGCGACGTGCGACACACAGTGGATCGGGTCAATCGGAAAGGTCGGACATGGCATTTTTAACTAAAACTACAAATTTTGAAGTTTAATTCGTCACGTTTTAAATTTTAAGAGGTGCATCCAGAGGAAAATTTCACGAGGAAATAAATGGAGCCACTTTTAAAACCTCAAATTTTTGAATGAATGAAGTTATGAGCTTTTAAAGTTTCCAAATTTTGTCCAACTTCCCCCATTGACTCGATCCACTGTGCGGCGGTTAAAATTCAATCGGAGCTTTGATAATAGCTGTCACGAGAACGCATTCAGGGCAAACAACTGAAATAACACGTTCTCAGGGGATTTGTTCAATAAAAACGGACCTCGATCATTTTCGATTTTCAAATGTTTACTTTTGCTCCCTCTAACAGATGAATTCCAGCCTACACGTAAATTTGTTCTGTATTTGAACGTGCGCAGAAATAATAAAACTCCCACCCTGAGAGCCTGATTTAAGTGTCATCTCAAGAATGAAAACTTTTTCGCGAAAACTTGAGGTATGCAATTATAAAATTAAAACTAGGTGTAATATACAGTTACTACACGACTGATTATCGACGTTATGAACAGTTTTTTGTTTTGATCCTTACCAAATAATTAAGAGAACAGAATTTAGATGTAAATTCATAGCGAAACCACAAAAAAAAAACAGTGGGAAACAAGGCTAAAAATTCACGAGCATTCGCCGGACGTTTCGGCTGGTGACTCAAGCCATCATCAACTGCTAAAATAAATACACAATTAAAAAATAAGGCTAAAAACACAACTACATTGAAAACCGTGCGATCAGCCCTGACAAAATTAAGACTGATCTGGAAATTATTAATAATAATTATTATCGGTACATTAATATCGGTAATGAAATCCAGTCTTACAATGCTAAGTTCTATTGGTTTCTATAACAAACCCATTAAATTCTTGGATCCGAATCAACAGCATCACATCTAGCGCAATAAATTTGACTTCAAAGTGCGGTGTACATGCTGCGTAATGCACCTATGAAGGTAGCCTATGGTTTTAATCGAGTTTTCCGTGCACTAATTACAACGGTACCAACCCATTCCTCGCACCAATCAGTGGAAAATTTCAGGTGTGGTTGTGACAATTGAATGTAGCAAATTATTTTGAAACTTCATATTACTTCATTATTATGAGAACAGTAGGCCTATACAGTGGGATGCCAAATTACATTATTTTATTAATATTGGCTTTTAGCTCGATTTTTGCATCATCAGTTTGTCCCTGTAGACTTATACTTGTATACTATAGCTGTAAAACATATACATTTACGATACTAAGTTACATTCGTAGACTCAAGTTGGATTTCGTCCACTTCTTACCAGGATTCAAAGGATGGCTGGCAGAACCTTTAAGACTTCCTCTGTGAGAGAAAGTAGGTGGAATGTTGCTCGATGTGCTGCTGTCCTCCCAGTCGGTCTAGTGCAAATCCACCGTAATCAACCGAGATAGGGAGTGGAGTACACTCCGGAGCTTTAAAAGCGTCCTTTACGAGCCTTTAAAAGGCAATGGACGCACGTGTCTGCAATAGGAATCACGCTAGCATAAGTTCTCTTGCACTGTATGGTCATCTCTAAGATACTTCGCCCTGCGATTCAAAATTCAATCCCACTCCAGGTGATATCCTCAAGAAATCAAGAGAATTGCCCTTTTTTCATCTTTTTTTCTGCTTCGCTATTGTTTACTTTGTTATTCAACGATTATTTTTCTCCCAGTTTTCCGATTTCTTCCAAAAAAATCGTCACCTGGCTGACAAAAGGGCGTAACTACTGCCCGAAAAAGCGGTAAATTGTACGAATGACAGGACACATTGCAGAATGTAGTTACACCTGTACCGCCTATGTTAGGAAAGTGACTATATAATCTTTCATGATGAATCAAAATTAACGAACAAAGAGAAATGAATATGATTCTCTTATGAGTGGAGTTCTTTTCGAACGAATTCGAGGAAAAATGTAAAGCGCCCCTCCCTCCCCCCCATATCTAAAGCTCATTGAAAGTTTTATATTTTTTATGTTTAAGAAAAAGTAGCGAATAGAAATGTATGCTTTTCACTCTCCAAATACACTCTAAATAATAAAAATAAAAAATAAATGCAATTTATTATTCTCAGGCACTGAAACTTCACATTTATTAAAACTTGCGTAACGAATTAAAATTCTGAGAGCTCGTGCAATATACACATATCGCAAAGAACGTGGCCGGACGGATATAAGAATTTTAATGAAATGTTGCCAAACTGTTCTCTAGTCATCTTTTATGATCGTTTTACGCCTTCATCTCTCTTCATCTTTATTACGAGGTAATCTGAGTTGCTTTTTCGTGTCGTTATTGGTCTGGTAAAATATTTTTTTCTCCAGACATCTGAAATCCTTGTTCAACCTGGTATTCAATTGGATAGAAACAGAAATCGATATATCATTTCACGTTCAAGAGCTCAACGTGGCACATAACTCGCCCGCTTACTTAATTAATTTCAGCTCTTACCCTCTCCATCGTGAGTTTTAATCATCTCTCAGAATAGTGTTAATTCTTGCTTGTGATTAACCGAAGTTACCAAATGGTTAGAAAAAAACGTGCATTTCTTGTGAATAGTAAGAGCACTGAATTTTTCAAGAATTTTACCGTCAGCATGAAATCTGACTCCAATGCACTCAGCTCTGCGAGCCCTCTGAATAGTGTCTAAAGTCAGAAGGACGAACCAATTAATGAAACAAGTGAACACACTTAATTCAAGTTATTCTGCGTAAAGTTTTGAAGCGAACACAATTAAAAAAATAATGAAAGTAAATTCTGTTGAGTTGTTTTGTTAAAATTAAAAACATAGTTGAAGTAAGATCGGAAGGAGAATAGTGTAAAATGTCAATATTCACCACTTTTTTGATTATTGATTCGTAGCTTACCCACGCAAGACAGGTATAAGGCTCCGTCAAATGAATATTCAGCGTCACCTTTGGCTACGAGTTACGACTAAAACCTTTGAACTGTAAATCAAACATTAGTGATCTTCAAAGTAAACAAAAATCACATAATATCGGCAAGCAGTTTCATTATTCTCTGTTCATGAAGTAAAGAGAATCGCCTATTTTCTTCAATACACTCTGCAGCTCTTTCCAGACAATAATTCCAGGACAAGAATTTCAGTTAAATCAACCGAAAATCTCTGTAAATAGACAGGAGGTCTTATTGAAATAACAGAAATGCTATTCGAAACAAAGAGATTTCCTGTTGACTCAATGATACTTTGACGTAATTTATTAATGACTATTATTATCTATGGAATTGTTACGGTTAGGACCTTAAGTAATCCATTTAGCACGCTTGACTAAGTTTCTGAAGTGCGGGCGTACGGAACATAGGATCAACCGAAAGTGGAAACGCAGACCCGTATGCAGCAGTTGTGAACTTAGAGTACATCAGAGTCGCTAATTCAGTATGCACTTGAACGCGCTAAATTCAATCCTTGAATCGCTATAGCCTTCGCCTCCCGTTCGCCAAAACTGTGAAACAAGTGTGAGCGATGCTGCGTTTTTCAACACGGCGGCTTATGGAAACCTCGCAAGCTGGGAGTGTTTTTCGGG
Source organism: Bemisia tabaci (assembly GCF_918797505.1). NCBI lineage: Eukaryota > Metazoa > Arthropoda > Insecta > Hemiptera > Aleyrodidae > Bemisia > Bemisia tabaci. The sequence continues at coordinate 59,933,149 of NC_092796.1, forward strand.
ATTTATTAATTTAAATCGATAATTATTCTCTAATTGAGCAATGTGGTGAGTTGACCACTATGATGCGGTCATCTACGTTCCAATACGCGATTCTGCGTCCCTGCTTTCGGTTGATCCTGTAATCTGCACGTCCACATTTGAGAAACTTGGTGGAGCGTGTTGGGTACAGTGCCCATAGGCGTAGCTAGGTCATTTTGCTGGGGGGGGGGGGCCTGGGGGGTATGGAATAACCCCCAGCTCAATGGGGGTCAAATTTTTTGAAATGTTAACTCTATTTGAGCGCATTTCGAGGCACTTGTGGCGCTAATCTTCCTTCAATTTCTGCCTAAAAATCACCCAGTTTTATGCATTTAAGGTTAAAATACTTTGAAATTGTTGCATTCAACAGGCTATACTATTTATTATAGGCATATCGACGGTGAAACTACCAAACCACGTATCTCGGTTTGCGACGTCGCAGACTTCCGGTCATACTTTATTTTTTAAATGAAAAACTACTTAACATCCAGTCTTGAAAATTTCTGTGATTTTTCCTCTTTGTGCGGAGAAAATTCCGTGAAAATTTCAAGGAATGATATTGATTTGGTCTACTTCAAAAAAATAAAATGTGAACGTAGATTTTTAAACACCGCAAACGAGATACGTGGTTTGGTAGTTTCACCGTCGATATGTTAGGCATGGTTGACTAACATACTGAATACATACTAATATACTACATGTTTACTAATTGCCGAAATATTTACTTTCTATTTGTGACGCATGAAAAATGCAAAAATTGAAAGGTAAAGAAGAAAAAGAAAACACTGTTTGTAATGCTTCTTTTGATGGTATCAGCTTGCTGCGTGTAGTAAAATGAGTAAACTAACAACGTGTTGCGTTCAGTTAGATCACGCAACTAAACTAACCTCCCGGAGAAACGAGAAGTATAGCCAGATTTGAAGGCGTTCGAAGCGTTTGGTTGGGTCACGCAACTAAACTAACTTCCCGGCAAAGCGGGAGGTATCGCCAGATTTGAAGGCGTTTAAGTTCGTTGGTCCGCAACTAACTAACCTCCCGAAACGGGGTATCGCAGATTGAAGGTGTTCTAAGCGTTCAGTGGTCACGCAACTAAACTACCCTCTTGATAAAGCGGGATGTATAGCCAGTATTTGAAGGCTCTCCCGGCGTTCATAAACTAACAGTTAACTAAGCGTTCACTAAAACTTGCCAGGTTCCAAAAGATTTTCAGGCAGAACTAACATTTATTTCAGTCATATAAGATTAAGCAGACGACTGCGATGTGAGCCTTATAAATGCATTTTATCTTTTGCACCAGGGAACTAAAAGTTCTGGCTCATCCAAAAAAAGCACCTATCTGCGCCTATCTATCCCATCTGCAAGAGACTAATCATAGGCATAGCTAGGTCATTTTGCTGGGGGGCCTGGCCTCCCACCACCAGGGGGTCTGGGGCGTATGGAATATCCCCCAGCCCAGTGGGGGGTCCGGGGGGCCTCCCCCGAAAAATTTTTGAAATTTTAACTCTATTTGAGCGCATTTTGAGGCACTAAGGGCGCTAATTTTTCTTCAATTTCTGCCTAAAAATCGCCCAGTTTCATGTATTTTAAGGTAAAAATACTTTGAAATTGTTGCATTCAACAGGTTATTCTATTAATAGGCATCCTCTCGCGGGCCACAACGACAGAGACTTACCGTTGAAGATGGTGTTTCTGCACCATCCAGAATTTCTGGGGGGGGGGGCAGATGATGCTATTTCCAATTCTGGGGGGCCAGGCCCCCCCTGCCCCCCCTTTCTACGCCTCTGACAGTGCCTATAGGTTACATTTCCTCCGGGTTTATAAAGCCCACATTGTTCAGCGCTAAATATCCGATCGTTCAATCCGATAACCAACTACATGCTAGCACAGTCAGTCAACGGGTTGCTTACAATCCAATCTACGTCATCAATAAAGTGGATGAGAAAAAATTACAGGCTAACGTCATTTTGCTAACTTCAATGCTGACTCAAAAATTGCGTCTAAATGACCACCGGCCATGCTGTATTTTGATCTGATGATGGATATTTAAAATTTCGGCAATTACGCAAATGAGGACGGCAACGCTGCTGCTTGTCATGTCTTCGACAGTTTGTCTTGTCTTATTAACCCGTTCGAATTATTTAACGATCGAAATTTGCTGAAGTTAACTCGTCAGTCCGACAAGACATACTATCGTCCGTGCTTTGTCGGCCGTTTTCAACAATCAAGCTGCTGGATGGGTGTTCACTCGAAGTTCCGAAGTGGTAACGTAGGATAGCACCACAGCGGTGCTGCGTCATAGAACGCAGGATCTCAAAAATGCGGTCCTACATCATTCATGTGAACACCCATTAGAGGCATGAAATTTTGTATCAAATCATTGTCATGCGTTAAGTTTATTACTAAAACCTCATGAAGCAAAAGACAGTTGGTTTTGACTCGTGCAAATAAGTTGAATACAAATCGACGGTGAAACTACCAGGCCACGTATCTCGTTTGCGGTGTTTGAACATTTCCGCTCACATTTTATTTTTTTTAGAGAGAGCAAATCAGTATCATTCCTTGAAATTTTCACAGATTTCTCTCTGCACGAAGAGGAAAAATCATGGAAGTTTTCAAGAACTGACGTTGCAGAGTTTTTCATTTAAGAAGTGAAGTCTACAACGCCGCAAACCGAAATACGGGGTCTCGCAGTTTCACCGTCAAAATGTAACATATTATAATACGCAAGTGAAAAGTTGATTTAAAACTTTTCCAGTTTGTTTTGGTTTCAAAATTTGAAGTGAAATTTTGATAGAGCAAAAAGCTTGTTCTTTAATTCATATCTCATTGTCTCCTGCTACACTAAGGAATGAGTGAATGAAAAATGGAATTAAATCTCACAGCGAGCACGAAAATTGCTCATTGTTTTACGACATTTCGTTACTTATTCAAATCTAAGGTTGATGCCTGACCTCTCGCGGAAGTGCAAAGGCGAGGCAAATCATCAGATGGGAGTCTTCACGGTCAAGAAAAGAAGGGAAGCTCGTAATAAAACGCCGAGTGGAGAGAGAAAATACCAGTAATTAAATTCTCAGCTTCCTCTCGTTTCGTCCTCTCTCATGAAATGTAACAGCATGTTCTTCCATCTTTTCCAACCCCCCCCCCCCCCTCCATGTGCAGCCCAGTTATCCCACCCACGGCAGAACTTTTACGAGACCTTTCTGCAAAGCAAACTGTTCCGATTCGAAAAACCCATGTCCAGTTCATTGTCCAAGTTGCCCTTTTCATCTAGCAACACAATGAAATCGTGACCAGGGGCCAGAGGAAGGGAGCAGCCAACTGATATGTGATTTTGTGACTCCATCTACGATAGCTGTGACCTTCCTGAAGCTTCATTTTACAATCATGATAACTGCTAAAAAGTCTCTAGCTGTACCGAAAAAAGCATGTTTTGCCCCTAGCCCTTCCCCCTCTCTACATTTTGGCGCACCTCGCAAACTCTTGACGTGCAATATAAAACCATGAATACGGATTTCCGCTCGAATTCTGAATAAAATTGGACGAATAGATTTTGAGATGAAGCTGTACACAGAAATAATGAACGTTGGGCGGATGGACACACATTTTTTCAAGTAATGGTTCCTTTTTACTTCAGGCACCAGGTACCTTATAACGCCCAGAAATGATGAAATGAAGTTGCGATGTACAAGAGGATGTTATATACATTTTAAAAAATGTGTGTATTTTCTCACATTTTAATACCTCACTTGGACGTATGTAAGTCAAAAGGAAATAGAGACCCGTGGGAAAGATGGGGTGTGCTTCAGAAAGTTGCATATGAAACAATGTAAAAGTGGACGTGATTTCTTCTGGGGAAAAAGGAAAAGTGGGATTTGACATTAAATCAAAGGGAACTAAGCGCCAAAATATGTTGACTCGTGAGCCGTGGGCATTGGAGAAGAGTATTACAGGGCTCATAAGTTAAAAAGCGTTCCCGTCCCTGTTTGGGTCCCCATCGTCGACGCTGACGTCTTTGGCGCTTTAGAATTCCCATTCATTCTTACAGTCCTCAACTAATCAGCACACACCTTCTTTCCCACTCGCCTCTGGCACCTTTTACCACGAATACATACACTTTTCTATTCATTCTCTCGCATTTTCATCAATGTTAAACATGTTGTACATAACTTGTGATACCAAAATGTATGATACCTGTCAACAAAATTCGACGAGTAGATCCAATCTTTTCAAAAGGAAGAAAAGAGGTTAAATCCTTTTAACTGAGCAAGTACATTCGAGTTATATGCGAGGTGACGCTTTAAAAAGAAGTACGTAGCACCCTAGAACATCATATTTTAATCAACATGCATGAGCTGTACAGCACATTCACGTGTATTTCTCAACGTTCTTCAAAGAAGATTTAATCGGGGAACCGTCTCGAGTCCAACGCGACCTGATTCAAAGCCTTTGATTTATTCTTTAAAAATAACGAACGGAAGATTTATCTCTTAAAATTAATCTCTTGCCGGAGATTTCCTTTCCCCGCGAGTGGAGACGTTTCCCCCTCTGCAACACGTCGCCTGTCGGTTTTTAAAATAATTACACGATGGAGTGTAACATGCTCCCCCTTCCCCGCCGATCCTCCTTTGTTACCCTCTAGGCATATCGGAACTCCGTCTTCAACTTCCTCCTGTTGAATGGAAGAGCGAAGGGATGAGAATACAAATGTAAGTATCCGAACCGAACCGGGAAGGAATTCCACACGTAGAGCTGACATTAAACTACCGAAACCACCCGTTCAAAACATGTTCGCTGCATACGTGGAGTTGCCACCTTTAAAGTTTAATTGCCGCTATCACTTTCTTGTGGTACTTGTAAGCTTAGAGGATCGAAGAGCGACCTCCAACTTTTCAACTTTCAAAGAACCTCTGAAAACTTTCATTTTAATATTTGTCGATCGATATGTTACAAGGAGAGCATAATAAGTTGCAAGTAACCAAGGGAATCAGTATTGAAAGTTTAGAGCACCAAAAATTTTTAGTTTTTTAATATAAAATAATTATAAAAAATGGAGATGATTTTCATGATCTTAAGTAATATATTATAGTTGGTTTTGCCAAAATAAGATTTAGTATACCGAATAGTTTTTTTAAGCTTTAAAAAAAACTTATTCAAACACACATTCAAGAAATAAATTAAAATCTAGACATTTTCAAAACAACGAATAACAGTAAAAAATGGATAGGTTGATGCCAATGATTAATATTTATTAATCATGAATTTTAAAATCAAATAAAATCATAACTTGCTTGGATATTGTCCGTTTTGACCCAAAATATCAATTTTTAGCATGAATTTTGTTTTTTTTTTTGTATTCAATCGGACTTCATATTCTAAAAAGCGGAAAATCCCATAGGAAAAAATATCATATTGAACCATCCCCAAAAAACCAGGAATTGTTATTTTTGATCCAACCCGACTCCTTTCAAAAGCATGCATTTTTAGTTTGACGCGACAATCTCCGAAAGTTTCGACAGCATAATTTCTAGATTTTGCAATCACTTGAACTTTTGCCCATTCTGACACCATCGAAACGCACCTTTTCTCGTACGATCCGCCGACCCTGGTTAAGTAAGAGATTTCATTTTATCATTGCCTCGCCGATGTAATATTACAGATTGCGCCCCGCGATTAGAATCCGCATTGCATACACACAAGGCGCATTTAAATGCTACCCAGAATTCTAACCGCACTGCTGCCAAATTTCACGTAGGCCCTTAATATCATGTGCAAGTATAGGCATTCATGTGCTTAAATATTGGCAGCGTTCGCGTAATGAAGTTGAACGCGCCGTAAACAATGTAATCGGTTCACTGGGCTGATACGAATTACAGCACTTCTTCGAAAATTAGAGATGATAAATAGGAATGGCGGAGTTCTCGTATCAGTGCTTCGAGTTCCAGCCTTTAGAGTCTTGGAAGTAGGACTGGATATGTTTTTAATTCAATTGTACTCCTCCTTTTTTCTCATTACTTTTAATGTGAGATACGTGATGTAACACTTTCGAATGAAATGCTTCTCATTGTTATAGCGGGTATTATAATTCGAAGGTGTATATTCTTGTTGGCGTAATCCACAGCATTGCATCTGATGATTTTATATAAAATCCTGTTTTAAATATCAGGCAATTATCCCAACCACTCTACGACACGACCGCTCATGATGTGATATCAACATATATGCTAATAGCGGGATGAAAAAAATAAAAAGTGCACCCTTATTTAATTTTTTTTAAAAAAAAAAACTATTCTCCGTGGTCACGTCATATTCTTCGTGGAAAAGCGTCTAATTAGGAGGAAAGTAAATCATTGTATGAACTTTGTATCCTGACCGAATGATATGTTCAACCACAGATGTGATTTTTCTAACTCTCTATAGCTTGAATTACATAATCAACGAAAATGGAGGCACTTTCTGTCCTAGAGGTTATTTCATCAGCGCAGCGACTCGTCACAAAATTTTGCAAAATACCATTCATCCTATTTGTAATCACATCAAGCGTGAGGATAGTAATGCATAATGTTGGTCTATCTTACTCCTGCGTTTGAAACTGCACCGATGTTTATTTAATAAACCTGCATGTGAGAAAAAAGTTTCAATTTTTTTCTTTCTATTTTCAAGATTTACCTTGATCGATGTTTGTATTTTTCCCTCAATTTTCAAAAATTCACTGCAGAGAACTGATGATCTCTCTACTATGTGATAACCGAAGACATAGTGATAACAAAATTGAAAAAAATGAAAAAAATTGGAAACAATTGGGGGATGAAAAAAAAAGAAGAACAGCGTAATATTGGTAGTTCTTATCTAATGATGGGATCGTGTACACAAAGGTTTTCGGAATCTTAACGTAAGTCATATGGGCATCACTTGAGAAAAGTTCAAAGGAAGTCTGAGAGAAGTTTAATGATCTTGTCTTGAGTCTCGCGCCATCATCTTTTGTGGCTCTTTCTCTGCAACGTAAGTTGACGAGAAAGTTTAAGAAACTTCTCTGAAATTGCTCGGAAGATGCACCTTTGATGTCACTCTTGCATACGATTCCCAGTGACAGAATGATTCCGATATCAAATCCAAACTTTAATCTACAGGAAGCAAGTTAAAGGGACTTCCTGGAACGATTGTGACATGACAAACGTAACCCAGCTCTTCCTGACATTTAAATTATTCAACATACTGCACGGATCATTTCTGAGTTCCGAGATTTGTTACACTTCCGGATTGTTTCTGACTGCTATGTCTCCGAAGTAAGCTTCTGCTACCTGAAATAACATGCTGTCAAATTTTGTCTCATAACGCTCTGGCATGGAAATGTATAGCTGCAGCGGCGTTATTGATATTTTGCTGACGTTGATTTTTCTTTGATTTTTTGGGGTGGGCGGGGGTCTTGTTTTTTCTTTTGTTTAAATTATAAAGAGCACTGAAACATAAAGATACGGGTATTTTCCCGTTATAAGTAACGGGAAAGCTAAAATTTGAATTCATAATTGAATTCAAATTTTAGCTGTAAAACACAATATTCAAGTCCTTCGCGATCTGATCTCTTTTAGAGAGAAAAAAGATCGCACCAACAATTTCTATGATCTGCTGTAGAAAAACCATTTCGCTGGTAAAACTACCAGACCAAGTATTTCGGTTGGCGACGTTGTAGACTTCCTGTCATACTTTATTTTTTAAATGGATAAAAACTCAACGGCAATTCTCGAAAACTTCAGTGTTTTTTTCCTCTCTTTGCGATGATAACTCGGGGAAAATTTCAAGAAATTATATTGATTTGTTCTCCTCCAAAAAAATAAAATAAAATGGGAGCGAAGATTTTTAAGCGCCACAAAACAAAAATCGTGGTCCGATAGATTCACCGTCGATTTGTGAAACAACAGAGAGCGAAAGTAGTTCCGAAATTTTATGAAAATTATAATTGAGCGCATTAGCCGTATTCAGGCCTGGACTTAGGGCGTGTGCAGGGCGTGCGGCGCACACGGGCGCCAGCCTTTGGGGGGCGCCACGAAAGAAGAAGAGAGGGGAATAAAGGGGGAAAAGGAAAAGGAAAAAAAGGGAAGAAAGGACAAGGGGAAAAAGGAAAAGGAAACAAGGTTGGGCGGTGAAAGCAAGGAAGAAGGGGGAAATGGAAGGAAAAAGGAGGCAAGAAAAGTGAGAAGAGAGTCCGCAAGAAAGGGGGGCATAAAAACCATAGACAAAATATAAAAAGAATTGCCTTCTAAACTTAAATTTTCAGGACAAAAACTCCACCTGGTCCATAGACGGTCAGGCGCCCCTTGACCCTAAATTTGCGGCTGTACAGAAATACAAGAGTAGGCATGTAGTAAGGAGGCGCCATAAATCCATCGAACAGGAGCCGACATAGCATTTTAGGCCACGTCCGCCATCTTGGATTTGAGAATTTTCAAAAATCGACCAAAAATTCGAGTTTCCCGTCGAAAAGTACCCCTGATCCCGCGGTTCACAAAGCTCTAATGAACAGGAACGGAGGCCAGAACCGGGGCTCATTTTAGGCCACATCCAACATTTTTAAGTTGAGAATTTTAAAAAATTGACTGAAAATTCGAGTTTTCCGTCGAAAAATACCTCCTGACACCGAATTTCAGAAAAATCCATCGAACAGGGGCCGAGATGGCATTTTAAGCCATTTCGGATTTTCGAATTTTGAATTTTTTGAATTTTGACAGATTTTGATTTAAAACGCGTGACCCCCAAAATCGAAGCTCAGATTCGGATTCCTCGTAAAAAATCGATGCGATTTCATATATCATACCCTGACACCGAATTTCAGGAAAATCCATCGAACAGGAGCCGAGATGGCATTTTAAGCCACGTCAGTCATTTCAGATTTTCGAATTTGGAAAATTTGACTTAAAACGCGTGATACCCAAAATCGAAGTTCAGATTCGGATTCCTCGTTAAAAATTGATACAATTTCATGTATCATACCCGAGCATAGCGTGAAGGAAAGAGACGTAACGTAGACATACTGATTCGAGCATATGAATCCAACGTGGCAACATGGGTAGTGCTCAGTGGGTCAGCGGAGGAGGAAGAATAAGAATTTATCGTGAGAAATTCCTCGGGACGAAACCGAACGCCGGCGCTAAGCCGGCGCCTCACCGTTCGGTCGCATCTCGGGCGACCGGTGCGGCGGCGTAGTTCAAACGGGTAGTATGACAGAATCTATACGCGTTGTTAAACCTTTTTCCTTCGCGCTATTTTAACATATGATACATGAAATCTCATCAATTTTTCACGAGGAATCCGAATCTGAGCTTAGATTTTCGATATTACGCCTTTTAATCCATTTAAAATCGTAGGAGAAATTACAGAATTGTCCTTGAAAATTGATCACACATTAGTGTTTTTTTTACGTCATTAAACCTCTTTCCTTCACGCTATTCTAAAATTTGATGCATGAAATCGCATCAGTTTTTCACGAGGAATCCGAATCTGAGCTTAGATTTTGGATATTACGCGTTTTAATCTATTTAAAATCGTAGGAGAAATTACAGAATTGTCCTTGAAAATTGATCACACATTTGTGATTTTTTACCCCGTTTTTCTTCTACGTTCACGTAATGAAATTAGATCAACAGTTGACTCATCGACTAGTCCAGCCTAACCCCCCAGAATCGGTCTAAAGGGCGAACGATTTTATCAGATAAAATGTGCGGTCCTAGTTTCCGGGCAATTGCGGTTTGCTGGAAGCTGCGATGAGGAGAAACGGAAGATATGCGAAACTCGGGCGGATATTAAGTGAGAAACCAGGTAGGGGAAAGGCTTTCTTCCCGAAAAGTTAGTGCTCGGGCCAACTTACATGGTCACTGGAGCATTGTATAGCAGGTTGTGGGAAACTATTTTTTTGCAGCAACAACCAATTGGATCGCATTTTGCAAAAAGGAACTAAGAGCATTTCAATGTTGCTGGGATTGTGCAACTTAGGTACATTCTTTGAAAAAAGTAAACTTTGCGACGGTAATTTTCGTCTTGAATTCATAGTTTATTGGGAGTAGAGGTGAAACTAGTTTAGATGATCGTTTATGTTTGCAAGGTTAGCGACATTGCAATGCTCTTGCCGTATTGTTTTGTTTGCTCGAGATCCATGATGATTTAAGCCATGGATCGACCTTTATCACCAAATTACAGCCACTTAAATCTTTCTCCTTTTTTTTTGCACGCAAGTTATACAGTATAAACTGATTTTTCACTTTGTTTGCAAAATTTACTCAGATAATATCTTGTATTCAGTACTCTACGATCATTCGATGGTCTCACCCTGCAGTAATCATCATCGATTTTTAGTAATAACATAATGCGCGGACATTCGATTCGGTTTCCTACACCACCGTCGGCTCAAGGTGACAATGGTGGAGAGATATAAGTAATTCTCACGGCTTACGCGTTGAATCATACCCTATTTTTCGATGGGTGCTATTTCCGTTAATATCGGAGAGAGAGCTTTTCGTCGAGGTCAGTATCAGTGGCGTTGTGTGTTGTGCGATATATCGATGGATCTGCCATTTAAACCTACGGAAGAGGATCAGTTAGCAGGGTGTTCAGAACGAACACCTCAATCATCGATTCTTTGCCATTGATTCAAATGAGTGACTATCGATAATTGATCATGCATGACTCGCCACTGGTTTGTCTCATTATTGCTCTCTCATCCAATTTTACCTATATTTGTCGACCTCTTTGTAGGATTCGTAACTTCTCGACGAATATTATACCAGCCTTAAGCTTGAGTGAAGTAATAACTTGGTTCTCGGCAATGGTTCAGCCCCAAGATTATTAATTCTTGATTAACCGAGCCTGCGATATTAGCATAGTGGCGAATTGGTAGGATAAACTGACTTCCAACCTTCTGGTGAGTTTCAAACAGAAAAAAGTCAATCTCTCTCTTCGTGTTTTTGTTTCCAATTGTCTGCTTGCGTCATAAGCAAGGCTCCGATAAACGGAGGTGAAACGCAAACTGACCGCTAAACAAAATATGAGCGTGATAAAATTTTCCCGAATACGAGACGAAAAGAGACGCTTATCCGAGCATCGTAGAAAGTGAAAGAAACTTAATATTAAAAATATCGGATGGTGAAGTGCCTCTCTTATATCCCTTTCGGTAAATATTGAGCGAGCAGACCTCTCATGAAACTTCCCCTTACCTCTGCGAAGAAAACAAGTTTTGATTGGTATTTTCTTACGTCGCGGAGGTAAGGGCCGACACAATTTTGTTTCCTTAGACGTAACTTCATCTGTCTTTTGAAAATGTGAACGAATAATTGCGCCAATTTGCGAGGGTCGCGTGGATAAACACTTGTTGAACATCCCTTTCACCCCCTCTTTGCTGCGTTGCCGAATAATCCAAAAAACACTCAGGGGATAAAAGGCAGTCAGCCTTATTGCCTTTTTTATTGAATAATCGAAGGGATTTTTTTTAAATCAATTTAAAAATGAGTCCACTGAAAGTTGCTGAAACGGTGTGATGAGGATCATAAAAGCAGAATATGTTTAGGGATAATCTTCGACGATGAAGACCGAAGCGTTAAATTACAATATTTTTCAAAGACTCAGTGTTGGAATTTGTGTGGGTTCAGAAACGACGTGGCACTGATTTGGATAAGGACATGGTGTGTTTTATATCTTGGAACCTTCCTGTCAGTGATAGAAATGTGTGTGGATGCACACACGATAGAGTGTAATAAATTTTAGTGGTATGTGTGATCTTTTGCCATCAAGTCGAAGCGATACTGCAGAAGGCGCTCTGAGCAACTATTTAGGCACAGAAGTATTGCACGGTATCAGATGGAATTGAAGGCGCACTAATGTGTAACCATTTGTTGAACCGGCGAAATTAATTTATTGAAAGCAACACACGCGTCGACAAAAATAATACGCTTCATTGAGACTAATTTCTCTCTCTAAGTGCACAGTTATGCATTGTTGAATGACGTCATCCTACGTATTATTTAGAAGAAGGATGCTTCCGTGAATGTGCGAGGAAAAATATGCAGGACGAACGGTATGGTATTCTTTTCAAAATTCTGTCATGTTAAAAACTGCCCATTAATTCACGTAAACCGCGCGCGCCTTCATTTTCATCTGATACTGTGCAACACCTCAGTGCCGAAATAGTTGCTTGAGGCGCCCTGGTTGATTTCGCGCAGCCTTGACGATGAAGTTTCATGTTTATCAAGAGAGTAATATTCCAACGCATGTTTAAAACCACTATTCACCATCAACGATGATTTTAAAGTCTGATACACCTCAATTTAAGACTCCGTTGATAGTTTTTGCGGTTCTCTTGTGCATTGAATTCTACGGCGAATATAGGAATTTTCTTAAATTTACCGATTACACATAGTTCGTCATGACCTCATTCAAAATCCACGATATGGAATCAACAACTTGTAGATAAAGAATATTTTTGACAGGAAAATCGAGTTTTTAGTCAAATTTGTGTTTTAGTTTATAGTCAAAAGATAGTTTCGTAACACCAACTGACTTTTTTCATAGGACGTTCTCTTTTTTAACAAACTCATGCGTGTCAACCACTAAACCACGATTCTACGACGCTTAGATCTGACGCATTCTACATTCCTGTCCTTTTCCCAGTATTTGTTTCTGAAAATATATGAAAGCTATGAACATGAGGATCCAAATTCATCATAAAAACTTCCGCAGCGGGAACTAATAAACTACCCTCAAGACTGCAAGGTACTTCAGGATGAAAGTAAATATGTATTTTCTTAGAACAGAAACATGAATCAAAAAACAAAAGGCTAACCCCAAGGTCCAAAAAATTATTCCTCCCTTCCACGACTTGTTATGTAAAGCCGACTACACAGCGAATAAGTAAAAACATCATAGAGATGGCTTACAGTTACCGATTAATGCTTGATCCAGGTCCGCTTTTATTAATTTCCTCGTGCTCGTAGTTGTAGGTATTATTGAGGGATTTTCTCTGGAAGGACCCGCATGAATCTTCAGGTGTAATTGATTCTCTCAAAAATTCATTCCGAGAACAACCACGGTTTCTCGACGAACGTAGCAAACAAAGTCCAACCGACTCTCTTCGAAATCACGATGTGTAGTCCTCTTTTTGGAATATTGCTCCGCACCAAAACTTATCGTTATTACTCTTTCTGTGAAGTACATCAAATCGATGTTTGAGAGGCTTTCGAAAGTAGTCTAGAATTGTCCGGACACCCACGTGCTCTCACAACAAGTTCTCCCTCGATTTGACCTTTTCCTGCCTCCCTCCCGAGCTCCCTTAGAGAAGGGTGGAGTGGTTTCGAGAAGGGTGGTTTCTGCAATTTTGAAATAAACCAAGCACGGTAATCAAACATTGCAATACGCAGTGTTAAAAACAGATCTACACAGTTTTTCCTTGTAAATTTTTGGGGATGGGCCCGTTGCAAACTTCAGCTAGAGCGGAAGGAAGAGTTGTTCCTTTTACAGAATGTCTCAAAAATCACGATGAGCGAATCGAAAAAATCTGAAATACATTCTTAACTTCACAAGCTGCGTGAGAAATATCGACGGTGAAACTACCAAACCACGTATCTCGGTTTGCGACGTCGCAGACTTCCTGTCATACTTTATTTTTTAAATGAAAAACTACTTAACGTCCAGTCTTGAACATTTCTGTGATTTTTCCTCTTTGTGCGGAGAAAATTCTGTGAAAATTTCAAGGAATGATATTGATTTGGTCGACTTCAAAAAAATAAAATGTGAGCGTAGATTTTTAAACACCGCAAACGAGATACGTGGTTTGGTAGTTTCACCGTCGATATGCGTTTTTTGAGCTTCCCGCTTCAGAAACGATACTATGGCACCGGTGAACATTTCGTAAGAGGAGTCGTTCCATCCAACTCTTACGCACTAGGATGCTACACAATATTCAACATGGCCGACGCCAACCCGCCAAAACACACGTGACCAGACGGGTGTGTATCAACCGGCGTGTTTATATATTTACATTTGCACAAAGTGCAACTTATTCAAGTAATTATTATCGGAAATTAACTTTAATGCCGTATTTTCAGCGAGGTTACGTTGCGGCGTGTTCAGGTTTACAAGGGACGGTAGGGTTGGCAAAGCAACGAGACAAATGCCACAATGTGCTCGATTTGGAGGCACTAAACGTGGCAAATCTGGAATGGACGGTAGGAATCGGCTCCTCACGTTTCGGGCATTACTTTTATACGTAACAGTTGCAAGGCTGACCTGTTTCCTTATCCGTCATCACCCCGTAATGGATACTTAAGGTTACCGATATTACCTATCGGATATTTCGAGAGGAACGAGTCCAAGCTTCCGCAAACAGATATATAGTCACAATCAATTTTCTTTTTGGCAATTAATTTGCCTTTATTGCCCTTCAAGCTTCTCTCGCCTATAACAGTGCAAACTGCACAGCCGCATGGATTTTAACACCGGATTGGAAGTAGATGATACATTATGACGTTCAGGGACACAGTCTGGCCTTTATTGCTACACGAATAAATAAAGTTCGCTTCATATTGAACACCGAAATTTTTCGGTTCAGGTAACCAAAACTCACGGTCACAGAAGCTGAAGTTCTGTTTTTATAGCCGACAATTTTGGTTACCTGAGCCAAACTCTTAGGTGCTTAATTTGGACCGAAGTTTTGACCCAGGGACCGAAATTGTTATCTCAGACATGGCATTGCATTGGCATGGCAGACATTTTTTTCTGACAAAAAGAAATATATTTGGGCGATTTAAGTTTTAATTATGAGGAAAAAGTGATGAGTTCAGATCCACAGTGTTTGTTTTTGGCTCCTCTTATTCGAGGATCGATCACAAAAGAGGTCGAGAGTTCGTACAAGCATTACTAAAAAACTACTCTGGTCATATTGTTCAGCAATATTGCTATCGATATATTTTCAGGCGATATCCATCACAACTTCGCCGGGCTATATTTTGCCAATATCCCTTAGAAACAAAGCGTAACAATATTGCCGGAGGATATTGCACCAAAATCTCCTGGGACGTAGTCTCAATGTTGAAAGACCAGTATTTTCCACTACCCCCATCTTGGGATGGGAATGTCCTCCTCTAAAATGCAGTCTATCTATATAAGATGATTACTGATAATAATGTTAATATTACTAATAATGATTACTACCTCTGTCAATATGCATGTCGAGAGAAAACGACGAAGTTTTTGGTCAGTGGTCCCAAGTATAAAACCAACCCCAAAATCAGGGATCAAGTTTCTCCCGATCTAATCGGCAGTCAAAATCTATGCACCGAGGGTGATTATGTGATCTCAGCTACGCGCGCTAAGTAAATTAATCATCATTAGCCTACTATGCAGTTACTGAAAAGTAAATAACTTCAATATGTTGATTAAATTGCAAACTCCACTGACTGGGAATAAATCAATCAAAATGAAGTCTTTGGCTCTAGTCTGAGGCTAATTGAGGTGAAACGATCGACAAATATGCACCCAAATGCATCGCTTTGAAAAGCATTCCGCTGTAGATCGGAGGAACAATTTGAAAGGAAACGTAGGATACCCAAGCATAGGTGACAAATTGGGTGACGTAAAACTGTCTTTTCAACGTGCTGATTCATTGATAAAATTAGCCCGCTCGATATTCAATTTTGTACATGATAAGACATAAGACTACTATATGGCAGTACTATTCTCGGTGCAGAGACATTCATTATACAGATTATTATTCAACATTCTATTGTAGGGATTTGATCTTTTACTAAAAATCTATTTTCGTTTAATTACCTAATCAATTTTAATCGTGATTAAAAATTAATATGTCATAAGTTAGAATGAATGTTTAATGTACATTCTCTCGATTTTCGGCAGCTGGTAAAAAAGTAAATTATTCAATTGCTTACGTGAAAGTCTGCGATTAACGCTCTAGGTTATTTTTTTTTTTTTTTTTTTTTTTTGGGGGGGGGAGGGGTTGGTTGTCGATTTCTTTTGACCAGATGTTACCCCCTCCTTTATGCTCAACTTACACGAAGCGATGAACTTTTAGTCGGATGTATTCAGCAACTTACAAGAGTTTCTTGAATGATTTAAAACTTTAACGTATAAAAATGTATCAACGACAACGTTCATGAAACTGTTATAGACTCACTTATTACACGTCGAAGGGAGGTGCAGATTTACCCCTATAAGCAGCATTGAAAAAGTTTATTTTATTTTTCGGGTCCAAACGCGAAGTGTTTCACACCTCCTCCAGTGGCGATCATCTGAAATGGCATCTATTGAAACTTTCCTATCTCTGACTCTATACAAAACTATACTCGGTGAGTTTGTGACAGTACCAGACCATAGCGCACAATAGGATGGAACAACTCTCCTTTCCCTAACAATGATTTCAGGAAAAAAAATCACGGAAAAAGTCAAATCTGGCAATCCGTTAATCATCAACTATGTAAGAGCAGAGCCACGCACAAAAAATAAAATGAAATAAATACAAAAATAAAAATAAAACCACCGTTTGCGTGCATCCATTTTCCAGTGGAATTGACGCTTTTTTCAAGTGGTACCTTACGGCATGGAGCAAAAAGTCAAAGCAGTTTCCAACTTGGTAACTGCATTAAGCGGAAATCCATTTATTTTTATTAATTCTGAAAGCTTCGGAGAAATAAGCGGGGCAAGCACAACGAAAGGAAAAAAGCTATTAGTGCGAATTTTGCTCTGGAGAGCTCGCGCAGGTTTATCGATGCTGAATCAGCGCGTACAACACTCTGTTCGAGTTTTGACGTCCTTTGTTGTTGGTCGAGAGTCACCAAAAAAATATTTCCTCAATCCTAAACGCTCGATTTTTTACTGGATATCGATTCCTTTAGCGTGCATCGTCGTAAAAACACAAAAAGGAATATCAGTGTTCCATCATTTCGTGTGGCGAAAAACATCAACATTTTCGGGGCAAACTATATTTAATAGGATTACATTTTGCAATAAATTGGAAACTATAATTTCTGGCCAAGTTTAAAAACAACGTA
Source organism: Bemisia tabaci (assembly GCF_918797505.1). Lineage (NCBI taxonomy): Eukaryota > Metazoa > Arthropoda > Insecta > Hemiptera > Aleyrodidae > Bemisia > Bemisia tabaci. Next base: position 59,950,209 of record NC_092796.1, read on the forward strand.
TGTACCATTGGTTTTTCTATTGACATGTGCATTTTTACGGATGATTCTCAAATTGTAGTACTTAATTGCAAAACTCGATCCAATTATTCCAAGCCGATCAGGAGGATTTGTATGAAAATCATCACCAAGAAATAAAATAACGTGTACTGAAATATGACTTTGATTGATGGTAAAACCGGAGAAAAGCAAACCTTAGCTTGCGATGTCTCAAACTTTCCCTCGCCTTTTATTTTAATGTGTAACACCCAACATAATTCATAAAATTTCACATGATTTTATTGAGTTTTTAGAATGCTAGCAACTAAAATTCTCATGTAAGTTCCTATTTCCAGTTCCCATGTCTCCCATAGTTCTTTTTTTTTTCAAATACAGTAATAACAGACTTTCAGACGCCACATTCGAGGTACGTCCTTTTTTCATCTCACCATTGAGATATGTTTCTAATTTACGATTTGAAATACTTCTGCACTGCATATCATATCACAGGATAACGCGAATTTTCCAATAAAATGAGCTATGGGTGTAATCAGCTATCTTCGTTATCAATACTCGTGGGACTTTTTTGCTGAGTACACCGAACAGAATTCTAGTGTTATAAACCGTGTGCTTGCATTCCAGCCATACTTTTCTTCGTGTGACCGTGATTTAGGCTCATGAAACCATAATTTTTCTATCTCTTTAAGTAGCTTCTTAAGCCCTTTAGTGCTTTCTTTTAAGTTCGGTCCAATGAACCAAAAGTGGAATTGCGTCGACCGATATTCCCGTTCGACCAGAAGATAGTAATGCCAAAATACGACAGTTCCGAGAACCGATTTTTTCCCCATGTGGTGTCTAAAAAAAACTTGAACCGGTCAGACGGTTCATAGAGAGAAATTTGATCCTGCTTCAGCGCGTCGTCGCAAGAGGGGGAGGGGGTGTACGGTAGCGTGATGCGGTGGATAAATTCTGGGGGGAGGCTATTCGTCACCGCTGCTTCGCTCCCAAGCTTGAGTCCAAGTAAATGAGATCATTCTTCACACTTCACCCCAGCCCGCCACCCCCGCGATGCGGTGGACAGCGCGACACGGATTCAGGGAAGTAAGTGCTTGCACTTCAACCCCAACTTAATTCCCCGACGCGGGCGTTATATTATGTTACCGATCCGGAATATATCACGTGTTGGCGGCGGTATCACCTAAAATAATAAAGAAAGGCACCGGCAAACGGCGAAAAAACCCATTTGGCTAATCAAATTAAGAGCAGCTGACTAATGGGCCACGTTTTGCAATTTTTAACAATCAACCGGCTCCTAACCGGTTTATAATTGCTCGGCCCGCTTACACGAGATGAAATTTCCTTTTCGTGGATTTAATTACTCCCGCCGCGGCCGCGGCCGGATGAGGAGGACTTTTTTTCGCCAGGAAAAATAAAACCTGCACCGACATGAGGCGGAGTAATAACCGCTGCGGTCGTTAAGGGAACTCCAGACTCTTAGTCATGTATGTGGCACGTTAATTTTCTCCCAAGTTTGCAAACGCTTTTAATAGCGCCACGCCACTCAACGTACAGTTGCCGCTCGTTAAAAAGTTTCCGCCGCAGAATCTAATAATGTGCCGTATGAATGAAATCATATGAGCCCTCGTGTAACATTCACTTACGAGTGTAACATTAATTTGGTTGTATTTACATACTGAAAGAGTAACAACATTTGGTTATTTAATTTAATGTCTCTGCTCTAACGTGTGGAATAGTGACCAAATCGTTGCTCCTCTGACTGGAGGGCGTATCTATATCAGCACGTGATTCCTGTTCTCCGTAACAATTTTATGAGTTTCGGGGATCATGTATAATTTGAGATACACCCTTGCGTCGAAAAAGCGACGAAGAATGGCTTTCGGAGTTAAATTAAAAAACAGAGTCTTATTTACATGGCAAGTAAACATTTTTTTTTTATTCTAGGAAAAACGTATAATGTAGATGTACTTTTCGCTGGGCAGTATACATTTCGACGGTGAAAGTCGGCAATCACATAACTCGGTTTGCGACGTCGCAGACTTCCTGTCATACTTTATTTTTTAAACGGAAAACTACTCAACGGTAATTCTTTAAAACTGCCGTGATTGTTCTTCTATGTGCGAGGAAAATTCTGCAAAAACTTCAATGTCCATTTGTTCTCCTTTAAAAAAATAACATAGTTGCGGAGATTTTCAGACACCGCAAACGAGTTATGTGATTGCCGACTTGCACCGTCGATTTGGTGTTTGCTGGCTGTTTCTCTGAAATATTTATGTTGTCCAGAGCTCTCTTGTGACATCATTCAACGCAAATAATCAAAAGAGAGTTTGTACTTACCTCGACTACAAGTTAGGTACTTCCTTCGAAACCCTTGCTCTATCAATGGTTTTTTTATGATTACTCGACATTTTGTTGAACAGGCTCTTTTTCTATGATCAACTTATTACTATCGCGTTTAATGTATTGATACAAATTACAGCGGAGATGATCCCTAATTGCGTGTTACCAAAAAGTAAGAAAGACAATCTCAGACAGCTGTATGCACAAAATTGTACTTACACAAAATAAGTTGGGTTGTAAAAGATGGGTGAAACGTGCTTTAAGTGCTGCTCCGACTGCACATTGCAGTGACTACAAAATCTGAAAGCATTCATGAATAATGATGATATTTGTTACTTGCTCTGTTCAGAGACATGAATTGAAAGCAAGATCATGTCATTATTGAGTGGGTGAAACGATAAATTTGCGTAAAGCAAACAAAGTGGAATTTGATATTCTAAGGGTATACAATTTAATTGACTGGGTGAATTCTTCATACAAAATAAATCAAAATGACCATAAAAGCCCTTCTATTCGATTGGATCTAAAGTTAAACAAAGTTATTCATCAATTGGATTCTCAGGAAATTACAGAATACTCCTCCTTCCTATCCCTTTCTCTATCCGCAGCTTCCTCCCCCTGTCTCCACCTATCCCTTCCTCTCCCGCCCTTTCTTGTCTCCTTCCTTACCTTCTCCCACATTCCCGCCCTCATTACAATTCATTTGAAAAGCTGACGCAACCTTTTTCTTCAGTTTTCTCATAAAATCTACTTTCATAAATGTGTTCTCAGGGAATATATTAGAATACGGTCATCCATAATAAGCGTATAAATCAAAGCTACAACCGCTCTTCCTAAACGCAGGTATTATTTATTACACGTGAAAGCCAAGGACGAGAGCGGGACAGAGACCTAAGCGCCGCTTCAGCAAACAAAAGGCAAAGTTGTGTAAATCAAAACCGCAACCTTCCTTAGTCTTTTCTGTTCGCTACTTACCGAAAGCTTCGGAGGAATATAAATCGCGGGTATGCGGGTCATCTCTTTTTTTATTCGAGAATAAACAGACCCAACAATGTGTTCACAGATTTACATAAATACATCGTTTTGCCAAACGTTTTTGTATGCGCTGCAGTTTAATTTTTAAAGATGCCGGGGAGACAAAAGAATCTCGGGGCGGTTCGCGGCCTTACTCCTCGATTCTCAGCGTCATACTCTCACGATGGAACTTTAATAAATTCGCCTGATAAAACACAGAATATGTTCTAAATTAGTGGCTTAGCATGGCAACCGTCTTGGACAGACTCCCCCGGTCTGTTTGACTGGCCTGTTCAGTCGTAAAATGGGTAATGGAGAGCGCTCGAATGTTGCAGGCGCGGAGCCACAGGAAGGAAAGCAAAAGCACAACTTCCTGAGCTTTCGTCATAAATTTTGCAAGAGATGCGAGCTCGAATGAGACTTTCTCTCATTCGTATGGATCTGCTCGGCCTGACATTCAAATGCGAGCACATGCAAACAAAGGAGGTCGCATTATTTTATTTTGAAAACATGTAATGTCGGTTGAAGAAAGTTTGAAAGACCGCCGCTTGAGGATGTCAGCGAAATTAAAAGCCGGTATTTTTACATTTTCTTAAGCGCGCTAATTAATATCAACGCTAGCTTCTGTAGCATGATTCCGAGAAGGTATATTAAATAAATGTAAAAAGCTTTTTGGAGCCTTTTCTACGCCGTAACTTACATTATGATCTTTCAAAACTCAAACTTACGGATGTAAATGAAAGAGTCCCCTTATAATTGAGCAAGTTTTTCGCTTGCTTCAAATAATCTGAAAATTCTACTTGGTTTTCCTTTAAAATATATTGTTGATTCAAATAAAGGCTAGCTAAGAATAGCTATTGCATCACGAGTAAATAGGTACATGATATTATTTTCGCATTCTGGCTCTGTATTTTTAAGCCTTCAAATTTAAAGGGCTATAACGGTCTTAGCTCTTTAAAAAAATATCAAGTGCAATGTTATGCTGCAACCCTAAAAAGTAATGATCTAATCTTCTTCTTCTTTTTGTTAACAAAAAAAAACTGATACAACGCGAAATATAATATTTTTTCATCGTAATCTAAGAGGAATTTGGCTCAGGAAATATGTACTTGCCGAAAGCTAATAAGTCCTAGTTTTCCGTAAATTAGTTTCGAAGATTACTTCTTTCACTTAATTTATACTGGATCTTCAGTATAAACACAAAATTTAGGTATCAAACAATCTTAAGATTTGAAATTATAGGGTGTTCGGCCACACATAATGAGAACAAATACTGAGGTATCAGCCGATTTTCTCTTCAAAAATATACAAACATTCTCTTACACATTGTTTTTTATTAGAGTATGACCTGAGTTTGCATATTTTTGAAGAGCAAATCACCTAGCAGCTCAGTATGTGTTGCCTTAAAATTCAATACTGGATTTGTAACAAATTTAAGCGATTCTTAAAACGCCCTCATTTGATCGAATACTTCACGCATATCCGTAAAGTTAAAATAATTGTATTCTCCAGACTGCTAATTTCTGCTGGGAATAAGTGACACTAAATCATATTCCGTCACCTGGGGCTAGTAGTACGGTATCAATATGCTTTAGATTTTTGATTTGGTACAAGCTTATTAGTTTTCCTTCATTTGAAAGGTAGGTGTCTTTGGTAAATACTTGGTTTCATTTTTATCCTTGAAATTTCCGATATAAAATATGCCTTAAATGCACATTTTTTTTTAAATGAAATCAGTTACTTCATTTTAAAAACATTCAATACGTGGTAAATATTTGTAAAACCTTTTCCAAGCAATGGCATCGATATAAATCTCAATGAGCCATAGTTGCGTGATGAAAGAAACTGTACAAAAATTAATCAAAGAGGAAAAAACTAAGAAGCACGCAATTTTTTGTTTGTAACTTATTTGCACATCGACCTTCTTGAGTCAAATACGTCCAATTTTGAGCGTTTATATGCGCTTACACCACGCTGCAGCACAGTAAAAGCCCAAAACATAAAAGAATACATTTGAATGCTTTGGAAATCATTAAATTTGACACGGGACGACTATTATATTTACAAAAAACACATTATATTTTCCAGTAGTGCATATTTCTTTTGCATCAGTTTAAAAGGGAATAATCAATGCAGAGAGTGCAAACATTTCAAAATCATGAGTTGAAAAACGCTGACTCCGCGAGTTTAAATATTAGAGCCTAACACAGAGCGGAGCGGCGTGTTAGCAGCGCAAAACGCGCACTGGCGCCTACAAACCTAACGGGATACTTCACGCATTGCGCAACGCGCGAAGTATCCCGTTAGGTTTGTAGGCGCCAGTGCGCGTTCTGCGCTAGTTGCCTGCCGCGCCGCAACGCTTTACGCAACTATTTCGCGTCAGAGGCGTTGCACAGTATCCTACAAGATTGGAGGCGCCTGAAATAACTAGTTAAAGAGGACTTTCAATTTTGACAGCATCTGTTACTGAAAAATGTTTAATTTGGCATTGGAGGGTTTCCTAGGCTCCCGCTTTGGTTTTCATCTTATCATATCCGTACAGTGTACACATGAACATATGCTTTTATCTGCTCTTAGAGTCTGTTCTCTTTCATGACTTGATTCATGAATGAAATGTTTTTAAGAATGAAGGTAGTAGTAGTATGCATTTATTTCTGGGTCAAAATATTTGTCTTATTTTTTAAACGTGATACTTCGGCAGCTTTAATCTCATTATTAAAATCTCAGCCTAATATTTCTCAGTTCTGGAGAAGAAGATGATTAAATGTGTGATTCAAAGGAGCGAAGTTACTATCAAGAAAATCAGAGATAACATATTTTTCTGATTTGACACGAAACTTCACTTTTAAAAATATGAAAATGTTATCGTTTGCAATTCAGCAGTGAAGTTATTGTTCCAACTTTTAAAGCGTGCAACCAATGGTTTTTTTTCACGTAAGTATCTCTGCCAGGGTATATTTTTTGACGCCGCGCGCCGTATCGATTTTAAGACCACTAAATATTTCAATTTTCGTTGGTTCCAGGCGGGGTATCAAAATGGACCATCTGCAAATTTTAGATGGACTCTTAAAAAAAGATTACGATAGAAGAGCGACGCCGACAAACCATCTAAGTAAGTATTGAAAAGTTATTTGTTTAAATTCTGTATCATACGGCTACAATTAACGATGTGTAACTATTGCAGTTTCAAAGTTAGAAGGTCAGCGTTTCGCTCCTTTTGAAACGTTCAAGAAGTAAAAAGCGAGCTTTGTAATGAAAGTTCCATATTGAACCCTATGCACTTTCCCGAAAATTCTGTGAACCAACTAACAAGCAGTCCCGTTATTTGCGAACAAGTTTGCTGAATGGAGTCCAAATATCTTGGCGATAAATCGACGGGGAGCTGAAGTTGCAAATTGTGGAGATGAGTGGGGTCCTGCTCGTGAAAAGGGAACCGCAAGGGAAATATGTAGCCGACCGAAACAAACAGGAAAGACGCGTCGTCGCATCAGGTATGGAGTGTGGCATTCATCCCGGCGCGGCGCTGGAGGAAATAATTTCCAAAGGAGCGGAAAGTTGGGCGAGACTGTCATCGCGCGAGAAAAATTATCCGCGGAAACTTTCAAACGGCCGCGAACGCCGCGCCGCGCCGCGTCGTAAAAGTTTCGGTTTTTATCGCCTCCCATCCGCCCGCCACCGCGCGAATTCAACGGATCCTTGCCAAACTGCTCGATAAACCGCCAACTTTCGATGACTGACGTTCGATAGCAAGTCCCGCAGGGAGGTAGGACGTTATCAGTGGATACTATCTGAAAGTTCAAATTCCTGAGAGCGCAAAAACGGTAGGCAATAAGCGGGAAAAACGATAGGCAATAAGCGCAAAAATGCATAAACCAACAGCGCAAATTTAAACACACTGAAACTAAAGTTTGGTCGTATGTACCAAAGTTCGGTGTTCCATAGCATCCCAACTAATTCGGTTCGTCAAACCGAAATTTTGGTCCGTGTAATCCAACTTATCCGGTAAAGTGAACTGACGAACTAAGTTTGGTCATATATGCCGAACGTTCGGTTACACGAACCAAAAGTTCAGTTTGACAAACCGAACGTTCGGTTACACGAACCAAGAGTTCAGTTTGACAAACCGAACGTTCGATTACACGAACCAAAAGTTCAGTTTGACAAACCGAATAAATAGGATGATATGGAACACTGAAAGTTCGGTTCACAGGACCAATTTTTTTTCCAGTTTACAAGTAGTCGACCAAAAGCGCAAACGTGGAAACCAACCTAATCTAACCTAACCTTGAGATAGGTTAGGTTAGGCCAGATAATGACCACTTGAATCCCTCTCTGTCGCCCCAAAATAATACTACCATTTGCGCAAACGTGCCACCATCCTAAAACGGCTGTCCTTAAATTACGTAACGCTCCGAAGGAGGATGGAGTTTTTGCCAGCGTTACGTGACGTTACAAAGGGATGGGGGTCTAGAGCGACTGAGCGAAGCGTTCCGCAACGAGTTTAAGTGATGAAATAATCATCAAAACACGATTCTATGACCAGCGCAACTGACCCATTGCATTATTTCTTAAAGGGCTGTGTTCGGTTTCTCGTTAAAGTTGAAGCGTCAAGCAAATGGTCTTATAAATCTAAAATCTAATGCGAAATAATTGGTTATTATTTTAGCAATATGTCAACACTCTCTCACTCTCGTCCAGTTTTCGTCTCAATACTTCCCTTTTCATTCAGTTTGACCTCCCTCTCGGGGAAATTAATCAATTACCTGTTAGGTTCCTCCTGAATTTTGCGCTATGCTCAGATCAGAACTCATTCCTCCGCATAGAGCATTTAAGTGCGATGGGGATTGAAACGTGAAACGACTCAGAAAATTTTCTCACTTTATATATTTTCCCTCCAGGTGTTTCCATGAGAAAAATAATACTTCGAAAGCTATAACTATGAAAGCGCGCCGCACCCTGCATATAAATATTGACAACATTGCAAAAATATTGCCCGAAATATTACGACCATATTTACTTTATCACCTACATTGATTACATCTTAGCAATATTTGCCACAAAATTTTGATACGCAATGTTGCTACCGCGGACAATTTCGCGTTTATCAAGCAAGATTCGGTACGCTCTAGATTCAAACTCGTTATGTTGGTATATTTTCTGCGTTATTGAAAAACCGGAAGGAAATTATATCGTGTCAGAAAATTCAAACAAGAAAGAAAAACAGAATAATTTTTGCCCTAATTAGTAGTTAGAAGGAGGTAGAAAAGTGTCGGGAGCTGATGCTAACGTTCGATTACACGAATTCAACGTTCAGTAACAAGAACTGAATATTTGGTTACACGAACCGAACGCTCAGCTGCACGAATCGAATCATTCAATCAACAACAAGTAATCCAATGTTGCTAAGATCGTGCAATTTTTTTTACCTTGCAAATATAAACTGATCATCTCAACAAGTTTTATCTTTACTCTCAATCAACTAAAAATTCAATATGAAAATTACCTTTGTTAAATTTAAGTTTAGCATGATTTCAGTACTTTTCTTGCAAAGAATGTAAGATGCACACTCCTTAGCAACATTGGAATGCCCTTGTTTCCTTTTTGCCAAGTGCAATACAAAATTGCAATAGGCCCATTTAAAAAGGTTGTCCAGTTCATCTATGATGAGACTTCCTTAGTACATATCTGAGCACTTTCAAACGCGAGGGATGGAGGAAACGGTGACGTCCAGTATGAAGCGACGAGTGGGCAGCATATGAATCTGGACGAGACGAACTCTTCTTTGGGCGAGTTCTGGATCTGGACCCGGGTCTAATTATGAGCACCGAAACGGGGAACGGGTTCCAAGGTATCACGGACCGCGGCCGCGGGACCGCCCCCCTCATTTCCGAGGGTTTCGGCTAATCACCCTCTCAGAGTGTCCTTTTGTCCGCATCCCCGCCGATGTTGTCACTTGGTCATCCCCTGTTTTGCTCACTTTTATCAAGCTCCACACCCTCGGTCATGGGATGTCCATCACCTACACAAATAAAAACGCCGTATGAGCACTTAAATGTTGTCTAATTTCCAGTTATAGTATATTTATTTTGAGAAAAGATATGAATGTTTGGACCGAGTTTATCAGAAAAGAACCAACCCACATTATCGAAAAAAAGGTGTTAAGAATGGTTCCGAGTTCTACAAGCCGTATATTTTATCCTGCCAAAAACTGGAAGTCGAAAAATAGAAATTAGTTGGTGAAAAGAGGGGTTGAAGTTCAAATCCACATTGAGCCATATGCAGGAATACAACTTCAAACCTTTTTTTCTCCGTTTCAACTTAATAAGGGTTGGTTCCTTTTTGATGAATTCGGTCCATTTATCCTTGAAAATGTGAAATAATTTAGAATTCTTTGTATCTAGGACCGGGAATAATCTGAAAACCTCAGGATTCATCAGGGAATGAAAAATACCAAGAAAAATCAGAGTAAAATCTGGAAAGCAGTTCTAGCAACCGGGAATCTTTTCTTTTACTGCTTTAAGACCATTGTTTTACAATTTTTTCGAAAATTTTAAGTGCCTACACCGAACAAAAAATTGCTGTAATAACATTCCGAATGTTACAAATATTTACGACAATTCTTGAATGTTAGTGTCCTAGTAGTATTAGGCTGTTACTTTATCAGCCAGAGTGGTAATAACAACATTCTAGAGTTGTCGCATTTATTTATAACATCCGCGATGTTACTGCAGCAACTTTTTTTCCGGTGTAAGTACCTACTGTTATTGAGCGGTTTATGTTTTTGCATTTGAGTCGCCATCATTGACCTATGACATTTTTGAGTCGTCAAAGCATCATTATGATAGAAAAGCTTCTACCGGCATCTGACCAGCAGCAGATGACACAATGAGGTCTATCCCCTCGAATGCGCCGAAGATTCGGCTGAAAAATGAAAAAATTATATGTTCGTATTTGGAACTCCGGAGGGTTATAAAGTTTTCCCCCAAGAAAATCCCGGGGAAAGGGAAGAAAACTTCACTTTCTAATCAAGGAAATGGGATCTTAAATATCAGGGGAAAATCAGAAAATGAGCAATGAGCATTTTGAAGAATTCCAGACACCATCATGCACTTACATTAAACTGTGGAAAGTATGTTCTTAAAAAATTGGAAGAAAAATATTTACAAGTTTCCGAAGAAATTAGTGTTTTTATCAACGGAAATTTGGCAGCATCCGAAGCCTCATAAGGCGTTTTTCATTACGGCAAAACAGGGACGTCGATCATGCGTGGAGGAGGGGAGCTCGAACCCCAGCCCTCCCTCGATTTTCGTGCTATGTCAAGAACATACCTGTGAAAGACCATAAGTAATGGTTTAATTGCGCTAGCCACGAAGTTACGTTTTGATAAGCTTTTAGATTAGCAAAAGAATAATGAAGTCTGTTCAAACGACTATTTCCCACGTCAAATATTAAAAGAGGTATCGAAAAACACGATGTATGACGTCATCAACCGCATTAGTACTCATCATTTCGTCACCTTCCAGGCAAAGTATCACAAGCGCCATGCGCCGTTTAAAAATTTCCGCCGCCATTTTATTTTTTTACGGAGAAATTGCTCAACGAAGCTGTCCGAAAATTTCACTGAATTTTCTTTGTGCTGCCGATAAAATTTAGTGAAATTTTCAAACAGATTCAACGAACAATTTCTCAGTAAAGGAATAAAATGGTGGCGGAAATTTTTAAACGTCGCATGGCGCTTGTGATACTTTGCCTGGAAGGTGACGATTTCACCTTGGATTCATCAATTATTGGACTTGCATTAGGGAACTACAATTTTTGACTCATCCTAAAAAAAAAACTTATGCAAATAAAGAACTTAATGATACATATGGACGTATTTCTATCAAACGGAACTAAGTGCATTAAGACATGATCCCTGAGACCCATAAGAACACACGCATAACAGGGCTCACGTCATGATACACACAGTTCCGTTTGATAGAAATACGTCCATATGTTGTTTCTAAACCGAGCCAGGAAATGTAGTTACGAATTGCAAAATGTAGCGCACTTAGTGATACACACTTATGCACTCGTTGCTCGACCTTAAACCCGGATTAAACCGAAGTAAACGAAACCAAATTAGATGAAACCGTGGTGTGCTTCACCATAGTGAATGGCATCATGCGCCGCGCTTTGTTTTATGAATGGAAATATCTCCACTAATATTGGACATAGAAACTTGAACTTGGGCGGATATTCTGATTATTCCTGATCTATAATCTGAAGTCATCAGAGATGCAAGAGATCCGTTGCTGAGTCATATCACATCCGTGTGTAAATTTGAATCGTTTGAGTGAATGTTGCATCCTTGGAATGGAGTCACGTTCCTGAGAAGTTTTTACGGAACGTCGATATGTGACCATCATGATAACCTCCTTTCTAACAAAATTTGTATGACTTGATTTGCGCATCACAGTTGAACTGGAGAAATTATTCAAATTCGATTACAATCAAGTCCCGCCGGCGGTTCATCTCACTGAATGTAGATCTTTCCGCAAAAGATTCGTGAAAACCCCAACCTACCTCAATCTCGCTTGAATTAACCAGGCCAAATACTATAATGAGATCGCACTGGACGGGACCCGAGTAATTGCTGGAGTGTGGCGCGCCTTCAATCCGGCTGGCAGCAACATGCTTACACCCGTGGTCGAATAGTTGTATCACTGCGCCTGCTGTGAATGAGTTCAAATATCCTTTCCTGCACGCGTAAGGAAGCGTATTTGGCTCCGACTGCAACGTTACAGACCTCAACTAATGTCTTATTTTTAATCATTCTTGTCACGAAAGGCAAATACAGTTTTTCTAAAGAAATTCCGCGGATTTTCTTCAGTCGCCGAAAATTTTGACGCAATATTTTCGCTCGTTGCATACCTCATTTTAAAAAAATGAATTTAATAATCCCAATCCGAGGTTCTGAATCGTTACAATTCAGGGATACTCTTTCACTCAAATTGTGGTAAAAACGGAACAGAGAGTCAAGGATAATGACGTGCAGTCCTCCCTTTGCGGCGATTTTAGCGGCGCGCCAGCCAGGGAGATCGTACGGGACGGGACCCGAGGAATTGCTTGGAGTGTGGCGCGCCTTCAATCCGGCTGGCAGCAACATGCTTACACCCGTGGTCGAATAGTTGTATCACTGCGCCTGCCGTGAATGAGTTCAAATATCCTTTCCTGCACGCGTAAGGAAGCGTATTTGGCTCCGATTGCAACGTTATAGACCTCAACTAATGTCTTATTTTTAATCATTCTTGTCACGAAAGGCAAATACAGTTTTTCTAAAGAAATTCCGCGGATTATCATCAATCGCCGGAAATTTGTACGTAATATTTTCGCTCGTTTCATACCTCATTACAAGTGATTAAGTCGACTCAATTTTAATGTAATTTAACCACTATGTTAAATTTTATAAGGTAATAGAAGGGCAAGAACATGGTATGGTGACTGGTGAGGTAAATGACGGTGGCATACATTGCATTAATAAAAAGGGTGCTCGGGCACTCAAATAAAAATTAAAAAAAAAAAAAAAAAAAAAATGACCTCTTTCTTTATCTCGCTTTAATTTTATTTCCTCTTTGATGCCTAAAAAAATAAATATAAATAATACCCTAGTTTTTAAAATTCAGTATGCTCATTGCAATATTGACTGTACTGTTTGAATTTAAAAAACAGCTGTTTCCGCAGAGACCTTATTGTAGAAAACTTGAACCGTAAGCATCATGGTTGCAGCAATGTTGCAAAATCGTCTATCCTCCGCCAAGATTAGGTTAGGATCCACTTTTCATGTTCCCTCCAGTCCAACGTCCTCTACACCTTGAAAATAGCTTTTCAAGAATAGCTAACTCTAGCAACATTCAATCTAAGAATATATATCAGGACATTCACAACTGTAATTTTAGACTTCAAATCATGCATTTTAGAATGTTGTGCTGTGATAAGGTATTCAGTTCAAATTTTCGGTAGTTTCTAAAATGTTTCAGACTTCACCTCGTCCGTCTTGTTACACAGAAGATCATCAATTTAGTAATCTTTAATTTCAAAAATTGTAAAAAATAAAAATTGTAAACAGTATGCCGACGATTTCACACACAGATAGAGTTCGGTGCGTGTTGAGACACGCTCTAATATTTACAGGTCTTTTGCTGGCCGTGGCGTTTTTTTACTACTTCATCACAGTACCATTGAGTAATATCCATCACTCTCAGGATCATCCTAGTAATATTCACCATTCTCGGATCCCAGAATCGCGATGAAAAGAACGCCATCGCTTCCGATTTTACATGGAATACGTAAGTCCCCAAGTTTCTACATAGTCAATATCCCTCTTTATACGCTGAATACATTTTTCGAACACGATGCAATCTTCGTAACTGAAAGCACTTGTTCACGCTTGAATACCATTTTTCTCGGAAGAGAGAGGTGGACGACAAGAGCGTGAGAGAGCAAGTAGAAGAAGAGAGGTTGGAGAGGGGGCTTGACAATGCTTGTTTCTATTTGCCAAGCTTTCGGCACTCCATCAAAGATTTTTAAATTGTCCTGTCTCTCTTATGATTGAATCCGGAATTCTACGAATATATGAGATGAGTATTTTTTATCACAACACAATGTTGCATCTATGGCCTTCTGATCTAAGTTTCTTTGAAATGCCCATTCAATGACACCAGAGTGAGGGAGAAGAAACTTGAAATCAGTATTCGGTTGTGATTTTATGTATTAAAAAGGTACGCGAAAGTCATTATTTTTTAACCAGAAACCCAGATTATACGCGAGACCTTTGAGAAAAATTTCCTCTTAAAATAACGACTTGCCGAACAAGCCCTCCTGGGAAGTCTACTTCACTCGAATAAATGGGAGCTCAACGATCGCCCATGGGGAGTATATTTCACTCCCGAGTCTTTATCGCTGCTGCCTACTGCTGCCGTATTTATCTGCCTCGTTTAAGATATACACAACAGATACCGAGACTATTTTTACCAACGTTAGATTTATGTTAGTTGATTTTTTTCCTATTCCTCCCCCTCTTGCGTAAGGGCGTATCGCAATTCTCGTATGAGCCTCAGAAAGGCTGGATTCATCAGTAAAATGAGGTTCACGTGGAAATTAAGATACGCCGTTACTTCAGAGGGGTGAAAAATGTGTGACCACCCACTGAAAAAGGGGCCTTAGACAATGGACGAGATACCTTCAAGAGAGCAATCTTTGTCAGAATGGGTCAAAATAACAGAGGTTTAATTCTTTAAAACTGAGATTTCGACAGAGAATGTTCTTTTTGCCTAAAAGGATAAGTTTTGGGCGATTTAATTGATTTTTCTCCGAGGAACTATAAGCTGTTTCTTTCGTGCCCTGCACATATCGGATTAGAATTTGAAATGACTTACGTTTTTTTTTTAATTACTTGTGCAAGTAACTTCAAACAATCGCTCCTCCAGTCTAATTTGAGAGGCTTGGTTCAACACACTCCCGCAATCTAGACTTTTTTTAATTTAGACGTCCTAGACTTTTTTCTAATTACAAGTAACTTCAAAAAATCGCACCTCCAGTCTAATTTGGACGTATTTCTATCAAACGGACCTAAGCGCCATAGCGGGAGGAAAAGAGAGAGTGGGTGCATTCGGATGTAGCGGAAGTGTGCGAGAACTTACGAAATGCTGATTCCGTTACAGCAGTCTGTTTCAGCAACGTCAGGATGTAAAACTAACGTGCTGATAGCGGGTAATTCAGTATTTGATGAGTTCTCGCACACTTTTTTACACTCCCGCTGCCTAGACATTGAACCCGGGAACACCCTGTATACCGGAATCAAGAACCCGGACCCTTGGTCGCGTTGCCGGGCAACTTGATCCTGAACACGACGTACGGTTTCTGCCTCCGGTCTTGGCCCAGTTCCCCGCGGCCCGGATAAAACGCCGGAAGGGAATGCAACTGGTTGACCACGAAGTACAGATAGCCATCCTCCCCCACACTGAACCTCGACACGAAATTGATCATTTTATCCCGGACGAGGAGCACCGCGAAACCGGTTCGAGGGTCGAACACGAATACACCATCCTGCTCGAAGTTCCCGCCGTACACGAACCCGAGCGAGTCGGAAACTATGGCGGCCGACCACCCTTTCTCACCGAGGTTCCGCACCGAGCCGACGATCTCGGGTCCCGGCGTGAACCGGTTGCGGAGAAGTGCAGTTGGCACCGAGAATAAGTATCGACCATCAGCCGCGGAATAGTAAAGGGTATCAGTATCCGGCGATAACGCCACACCTCCGACTCCGATCGTTATGAACTCCACACCCACGATCTCCCCACTGGAGCTCCTCTGTATCGTGTACACCGGGTCGCCGTAGACGAACGGCACGAAGCCAGGGGTCCCGGTGACCGAGAGGTCTCGTTCTAGAACGCGCCAGGAATTGCCGCTCTCCAAGTCGACGACAACGAGGGCGTTGGCCTGCGGGCCGATTATTGAAATTGATAGACAAAGCGATAGACAAAGAAGACATTGAGAGTATGAAGCGATCCTATTGGTTGAAACCGGTGATCTTTACAGACTAATAGGGAAAATGGTAGACTAACTGTCGGTTCTCTTGTCGGTTGCCGTTCGTTAGTCTATTACCTTCCTTTGTCCATTGCAACCACCTGCTTCCACCAATAGGATCCCTGCATATCCTTTTTGTCTTCTTTGTCTATAGCTTTGTCTATCAATTTCAATAATCGCCCCGCTGGACCCCCGGGCTCGCGTCTGCGATGTACGCGAAGTCGCGGAGGGTGTCGAAGCGCACGTCGGAGAAGTAGGAGATCGGCTTGGCCACGCTCGTCGGGAACGTGAAGGTTCTGATGATTGTATCGTTGGTCAGGTCGATGGAGACGAGTTTCGGGCCACCCGGTGAGGATTCCAGCATTACTCCGGCGTAGGAGACCCGGCCCGTGTCCAGGATCCACAGGGTGTCCAGAAAGTCGATGACGACGGCCTGTACACCTGGGGAACACAAAGATCAAGAGGGGCTTGGAGGACAAGGCGCATAAGTGCAGTTTTTGAAAAAAGTGAGATATTCATGAACTCAACTGAAACTAGTTTGTGTATAATTTGTGAGAAATTCACGACTAAAATCCAACTTTAAAGCATCGAAAATGTAGTTTAAAATTCAATTCTGCAATAAGACTAAATGTTATTTTGAAGCTTTAAACATGTATTTCTTGAGATAGCAAAAACTGCACCTATGCGCCTTGTCCTCCAAGCCTCTCAAAAGGAGTGAAAATTGTAATTGATTTTTGAAATGAAAAGGAACTGAGTGATTCGGGCTTGGAACGGAGGAAATATTTGACTTTTCGTGCCGCAGTAAGGCTTGCTGAAAAAGATGAACTTCAAGGTTGTCCAACTTTCTCATTCTAAATTCTTTCTGATAATATTTTTTTTTTTTTTTTTTATTAATTTTTTTTTTTTGGTTGAGAGATTGCACGCATCTTAAAAAGCAAAAACAAGTACTAATTCACTTAATTATTGTGTAAATGTTTCATCCAGTTACCTTCCACTAAATGCTGCTCAATCGACCCTTTTTAAATACCAAAAATAAAATATGTGAAACTCAAATATCTTAGCGGCTACTTAAACAAGCATACATTTTTATAAACTACTAATCCTCATATTGCAACATGGAAACATGAAATTTTGAGGTAGATTCAAGAATTCAGTGACTGAAACTTTCAGTAAACTGAAAAATGAGGCCCGTTTACACCCTTCCTATCTTCGGATTCGGTTGTATTGCTGACGTAGCCCTTGAGACACCACTACAAATTAGGCAAACGGAAACAAACGCAATCTGGAAATGAAGCAAGGGAAATGACGCGTGTTGAAGACGGCGCAGAGATACAACTATTCGTGCTTGATGGATGTCCACGTTGTATCTACAAAATTGAAGGCGCGATGGCGCGAGCGTGAACTCTGAGTGCTCCGCTCAGTCTACACCCCGCTGCCATTGATGTATCGCTCGGATTCGGGAGAAAAGTTAAAAAACGAGGTCTGATCACGTTTTTCTTTTCTTCGGCTGTGTTGAAGCTCCAGTTTTTTCTTTTTTTTCAATTTAATGTCCGATTCATTTTTTACGATGTATTTGTAAACCTATATATCCAAATATCGGATGCACCTCCGGACCCGCGCCTGCTGCACTCATTGCTCTCCTAAAAGAGATGGTCGCGTTAATTTGACCCGTTTTGAAAGTCTAAGGGTAGTTGTCAAAAAAAAAATTTCAACTTGATGTCTGATTCTTTTTTTAGGGTGTATTCGTGAACCTAAATGTAAATCTCGGATGTACCAGCCCATGCAACCCGCGAAGCACATTTTTCAGCAAGCCTCGGGTCAATTATTTGACCCGGCCCGGGCAACCTAAGGGTTAATTATCATTTTCTTTTCACGGATAGATATCCAAAAGTTTACTCGCTTGAATTCCATGATTTTTACTTTATCGGCAGGTAACAATCTCTAGAGGGGCCAGCTATCTTCAAATTTCAAATTTTTAATTTAGTTTTTTTATTGCTCAGAAACGTTTGTGGGTATCTGGTCTCGCAGTAGCCAGGAATCAACGCTTAGTAATTCTAAAAATCATAAATTCATCTTAACTTAAAATTAAAATAAAATGAAAATAATAAAGCCCACTAGTAGTGTAAGAAAATAAATATTTTGGACCGATTTTCTTGACGTTTTGTCAATTTCCTCACCTAGGAAGTAGTTCGATAGACCTCTCGTTCGGGGGTAAGGACCAGAGAAATCAATAGAGCCGTTGGGTGGGTCGTTGATGGCTGCGTTGGGGTAGGGCGTTTCGGAATCGAAGGTGGTGAGTTCTGAGACTTGGATGGCGTTGTTGGTTCCGTTGTTGGTGTTTTGCTCGTCGAAGCCGGCTGGGTAGCAGGTGAACTTGCGGCCGGAAGCGGATACGGCTATACCAACAGGGAACTGCCCGTAGAACAGATGAACGATCTCCAGGCTGGAGCTATACCCCAAGGGATTCTCAAGGATGTTGCATGTCACCGTGGCGAGAAGTGTGATCAGGAAGAAAACCAAACCGCGCACTATCATTTCGCAGGAAGATCCCTTATATTTAATCTAAGAAAAGCGTTTCTCGGAAAAATTTTACTTTCTCTACTTTCTAATTTCTTCTTTCTTAGTGAGACTAGAAAGAAAACCAAAATGCGCATCGTCATTTTGTAGGAAGATCCCTTTTTTCATCTAAAAAAAATCGTTTCTCAGAAAAATTCTACTTTCTAAAAAAACGGGCACAGTGATGAAAAAAACTGAAGTTTTTTTTGGCTTCTAAAATAGAATATGCGTGAGGAAATTCGAATGACTTCACTTCTAGACTTGACAAGGAACACGCAAGACCGAGTAAATAAATAACGATTCTCTACTTTCAAGTTTTCAAACACGACAAAAATAGTTTTGTGCCTTATCATTTTTGCTCCTCTGTCAAACAATGCACTCCATTCTTGTCTCGTTTCCGATAACCGGTGGCTTAGTTGACTAGGCCATGTATGATTTTGTAGCCGTTTTCCTCTTTATATTTCGTCGTCTCTCTGACGTAAAAATGTATCTCGATTTCCGTATGAGCCTTAAAAAGCATGGATATTTATGTAAAACAGGGCTCACTTGGAATTTGAGATACGCCCTTACGTCATAGGGGAGGCCGTTTGTGCATTTCGTAGCGGGAGACCTTCAACGATTTGCATATTGAAGAGAGACAGGAAAATGGACTTTTCCTAGTGAGAGATGGTCTCAGACGATGTTGTGTTGACATTTTCCTCGCGATATCCAGGAGATAGAAAATGATTACGTGCAAGTGACCCACAACGTGTTGATCCCTCTTATGTTATGTTTTGTCTTTACTGTTTCTTGCACGTTCGATAAAGCGTCTTTACTTTTATATCATATCCTTGTATGTTTTTCCATCTTTTGATTTTTCTCTTCCGCATTGTGATGTTCTTTTGGAAAATGCCACTGCGGCTTAAGTTGAAAAATGTCATTGTATTCTACTTAGATATTTTAAGAGATATTTTAATTAGATACTATAATTTATATTTGTTCATAAAAAACTGGCTCTGAATGGGTAAATTGTAATCGAGTAAAATAATTGATGAGACGTGATATAGTTACTGCAGTTCCAGTTCTGCACGATATGTAATTTCCTCGATAAAAATTCTATGAGATATGAAGAAACCGAATATTATGCTTAGAACAATCGCAAAATCAAACCGTCATGTTCGATACATCCGTTAGTATTGACATTTGAAATTAAAACCTTTTTGCACGAGTCCTGAACTCTTTATGAATTCGAAAGGATCTTCGGAAGCACAGATATAAAACCTGAATCTAGAGGTTCTTTGCCGTGCTAAGGAAAAACGCCGCATAAACATTCGATAGTTGCTAAATTGCCCCGGATAAAACATGTATTTTTAAATAAAATTATGCGTATTTTTCCTCGAAATTTTCAGACGTTCCAGACAAAGTTGCGTACTAAATTTTCTGAAAAAATTGAAAAAAATTATTAACGATTTTCTTAGCAAATTAGGTTTTTATTGACGGAAATATGGCAGCGTCTGAAGGTTCATACGGCGTTTCTCCTTAGCACGGCAGTACAGGAATGAGCACTATCATTTTTGGGGTCAAACTTCTCGTTCAGACCTGGAGAGTTTCGGCACACGGGGTTATTCCTCAATTTAGTAGGGTCTTAGGCTGTCACCGAATACACAGAACGGCCTCGCTAAAAAGCCACCGAGCCTAAGTGAAGGTTGACACTCCCCCCCCCCCCCTCCCCACTCCGGCGGGGCCCGGGGGCATCTAATCGGAGATTCGGAGACAAGAAAGGTCCGTAACTTGACCCTCCGAAACTTTTTGTTTTGAGAGGCCAGTGTTTCTTTTACATTCTCTTTCACAAGGGTGCAATTTTCTAGGGACTCGAGCATGATCCAGATAATGTCTTGTTTCAATGTAATGTTTTCAGAGTTGATTCTAAATGTGTTTTCCTATTGGGTAATGTCAGGTGGTAAGAATATTTATGAATCGGGGTATCGACCTCTTGACAGTATCAAAGAAAAGACTATGGAAGTTTTCTCTTTATAACGACAAACAAAAACGCTTTGACTTGTCAGGATAGAAATCACTCACTGACTCGTAGTTCCGATTCATTCCTACGGCCTTCGACTAGCGAGCGCACTCCTTCTTTCCCACCTGTATCTCGTTTCGTTGAGCAGAAATACTTCCAATGAAGTGCAATGTAGAGGGTATTTGCCTTTTGGAAATGGAAAAGGAAGAAAAAATACAGAGTCATGGGCTGCGAAAAAGAGGAGATGCTTTTCCCAATATGCTCTTTTTAACTCGACAAGTGCTGGAGGATTAAACGGGGTCTTAACTTTTCCAACCCTGACGCATTATACTTGCGAAGTTGCTTGCCCTCCGTGAACTGGGCCTTTTCATTAACATTATGACGATGAAAAATGTTATACCTTTACTGCTCTTTTGATAGAAGTCTTGGTTCAATGATCACGTGTATTAAATTGGTACCACAATGCTTGGCGTTGTGGCTTATCGTAGATAATATCTTGCCGATGACTATTTCTCTACCATTATGTTCTTTGCGATATTTTTTCAATTTTAATAAAATCAGAGGGTTTTGAAAGAAAACAAAGAGGAAAGCTAAAAAAGGGGGAGTATAAAAGTCATATTTTGGGTCTTCATATATGCATTGCCCCGAGAGATAAATTTTTCAATTCCCTCTCCCTCCCCAAAATATCCTTAGCGATCGGTGCGATCATCAGAAGATTTTAATGAGGGCGGCACAACATTACATCGAGTTCATACTACTTGACCTAAAAGGGTGTCATAAGAAACGGTGATATAGTTTACCTCATTTCTCGCACACTTATTACTAATATATCTCCTGAGAGCGAAACTTGATTATAATTTTAAGCTTTGAGCCACGGTATAAAATCGCTGAAGCGACATTTTAAGGTGAGTGGCAACGTAGCTCCGCTGTAAGTTACAAGTCCTCGTTCAACTGTGTGGGTAAGAATCGCAGCCTGTTTCAATTTGTACACTTCTGCAAATGCAAGTTTGTCACATCTTGCAAATAATCACCACTGATGCAGATAGAATAAAACTTACATTCGGAACAACTTTTAAATTTAATTATTCAACTTAAAGCAGGGTCATAATCGTAAAAAGTTTAACAAACCTTTCCATCTCTCTTCCGCTGAAAGTCATTTTCAGAACTTCACCGCCTGTCACTTCGCAATTTATTTTAATGACTCGGTTAGCTTTCGTAAAAAAAAGAAGAAAAAGGGTGGAAAACTTTACCGGGTTAAAACGGGGAACTGTGCCGCTGCTCTTTACTTATGAAATAGATTTTTAAAAAAGAGGGAAAAGAATATGTGTCGCCAGTCCATATTAATATTATCATGACTTGAAACAATCAAATAGGATGGATGACAACTGCACTCGTTCAAAAAACATGCAACTGACAGAGCTCCACAATCCGTGAACTTTAATAAAAAAGACACGATATGCGTTTTCAGCAACTGAACACGAAAATTAAAGTTGGTTTTCCTGCATCAACTCTCATTTCCTTCGATCGTTATCTAGTTCCATTAATTCCACTTCTGTTCTCAATGATTTTATAAAAAATATTATACTCATGTTATTTTGGATATATTAAAGAAAATATATTTTGTATGTTATGGACAATATTATATTATGTTTCAATTATTATATAATATTTGAATAATATTTCACAAAGAGCGAAAGGTTGAAAATTCTGACTACAGTTATCATCCATCTCCTACCATACATTTAATCCGGTCCACGAAATCAGCTTTCAAAATGTATACCACGGCTAAATATTTCAATCCACTTCTCCCTTTTGATTCACCGATGTTTAATTTTCGACGTTTTAACCGCTAGTTATTAAACATAATAATCCACGCTCAGATGAAACGCTCTCTAGAGGTGGAAATTAAGCCTGGTCGCACAAGCATCTTAAGAATTTTAACAGGAGCTGCCTGGATTATGGTTTGCGATGAATCCGAATGAAATGTATTTGCACATCTCTCCTAATTGGAAGATATCCTCGAGCTCTATTTACTCTGAAAAATGAGCTTTTAGTGAAAGAATTGGCGTGCATTTACTTACCACTCGAGCGAAATCAAAGCTACTCCTGTTAAAATATCAAACCGGCGGAAGTCAGTGCTTTGTGAGTACACGGGATTTAGCACACCCACATTAAGAGAATATTCTACTGTGCCCAGGAAAAACGTCTTATAAACATTCGAGAGTTGCCGAATTTCTCCGGATAAATCGTGTATTTTTTAGGAAAATTGTGCTTATATTTCCTTGGAATTTCCAGATATTTTAGATTGAACTACAAACAACATTTTCTGAAAAATTTGAAGACGAATTTTGACAATTTTCTCACTAAATTTGATTTTTATCGAAGAAAATATGACAACATCTAAAGGCTCATACGGCCTTTTCCCGTAGCACGGTGGTATTGCCATGTCTGCGCCACTAGCTTAGTTCATCAGTTTTCGGGTTAAAATAGGGCTCTTGTGGACCAATGTGAACAAACCCGATGAAGAGTGATTTGTATTATCGCATGAAAAATGAATGATAAAAATATTCATCAAAGTTTGCTCTATCATGTCTAGAATTCTGTCGCTATCTTGTTTGTGTGCACCAACTTGATCAATCCATTGCTGCTATTTGGAAATGTTCTTAGTGCGGCATCGTCTGCTGGAAAAAAATTGTTAAGGTAATTCGGCCTGAGATCTATGGTGTGGTCGTGAAGTAGCGCCGGATTTATCGCATGGATCAAAGTTAAAAATCTTCAAAGATTTCAACTCTGTAGTTGAAAAACGAGGATAACTCTTGCGCATTAGTTTACGGAATCATTCGCAACGCAAAAAATTGCAAAATTTGAAGAAAGGCAAACATGCCTTGGCTTAGAAAACCAAAAACACCGCAATCAGCAATACAGCAATCAGTATCTACATCAAATAGAACATTCTTTTTTCGTAGCCATTTGCTGATTTTATTTCTCAAAAATTGCAATTTTTTTCGTGGCGGATGATTCTTTGAACTCATGCACCGGATCTATTGTCATTTTTTTGGCTAGGAAGTCGAAATTGGCCGTGAGCTTTTAACTGGATCGATACACATTCGGAACAAATCATCTTAAGATAAATTTATTTGGTAATGGTAAAATAACAGTACAAGTTGCTCGATCTCTGCAACTCTCTAATGACTGATACTAATAATTGGGGGCTCGGAGGGCAAGGCGCATAAGTGCAATTTTTGTCATTTCGAGAAATACGTGCTTGAAATTTCGAAATTACATGGATCCTTAAGGTGGAAAGATAGTTCGAATTTTTAATACTTAAATATTGGGTTTTGGGAGCGAATTTTTCTCAGAATATCCATTAAGACTAGTTTTAACTGAAATCATTGATGAATCTATTTTTCAAAAACTGTACTTGTGTGCCTTTTCCTCCAGGCCCCTCAATTGGTCTTGCTTATCGTTTTGAATCAATCCTCTCGAATTTGTCGCATTGAAATACATGAATTAACTAGGTTTTGCATTTGATACATTGATTTTTTATAATATTTATTTGTTTTCCAGATAACGCTACGAATGTCCTCTGTGAACTCTACATTCGCAGTTTCGGATCCATCAGCCCCGTGACTATGGTAAGTCACAATTTTCATGCAAATTCTACAAAAAATGCAATTTCATATGCAACTTTAAGGTCCAGCCCGATAGCTATAGGGTCCAGTCTTACAGACCATATTGGCCGGGCCGAATTTAGGGGGTGCCCACATCGGTCGCGGCCCGTGGCGGCAAATTAAGCAAATTTTGCAATTTTTTAAATGTAGGTATTAAAAAAATCCGATTCAGAAAAAAAAATTACAAACGAGAAAAGGTGACAGTATCTCTCATTTCCTGATAGTATTGTAATTTCTAATTTTGTCGTATTTGAGTGATACAAGAGACAGCACCTTTAATTATTCAAGTTAAGAGAGGAACCAAATACGCGCAACTTGGCCTGGAACGGCGCGCGGCGCAGAGAGCAATGATGAGATAATGATGAGGACTTGAGATGAAAAGGAGAAGCCCTCGGCGCGGTGATCGGCATGTAACACATATTAGCGCCTACAAGACTGCGTGAATACTTCACGCATTGCGTCAAAAACAGTGCGGTCAGCAGCGGTCGGCACGAAACGCATAGCGCCTACAAGACTGTGGGAATACTTCAAGCATTGCGCCAAACACGGTGCGGTCAGTGCGGCGCGGCGGCGGAAATTACAATTATTTAACCATATTTAAGTTTGTTCTTTCATAATTTTTTCGTTCTTTTCTTATGAATGAAAGGCCTTTTCCACGCAGAGATAGGTTTACGGAACTTGCATGAACTTTTGCTAATAGTATAGACAGGGCTTTCGCAAAAAATGTGTCCAACACGAGTAAACGCGTCTTATGCGCCCCTCCCCCTCTCCCTCTGGCACGTTCACTTGATGATTTTTATTGATGTTTCAAAACGAATGAGAAGGAGGCGGCAAACTATAGGCAGCCCATGGGCGGCAAGTTGGTAAATCCGGCCCTGCATATAGGGCTCAGCCCTGCTGTCTTTAGTTGGCTCCATTTTATCTAAAGTGTTAAGGCTCAGCGCTATATTGTTTTTTCCGTGTTGATACAACATTTTCCAATATTCAAAAAAAGGAAAAGAAAAAGAAATCATGCAATCTCGCAACTCTGATGCCCGAGCAAGCGTCTCTTGAGATTTGGACGAGTGAGCTTAGCAGATTCATAAACTCACAATGAACGAATCGCGGTTCATCGATGGAATACGGAAGCTTCTAAAGTTGCCCGAGTTGCGTCCTTACTTTGAGGAATGACTGGAGGAATGGCCGAGGTTAAGCGGTTCGAATTCCTAACGAAAAGTTTCTCAACGGGAAACGGTTATTCCGATTTCCTAGACAAAGCCGAGCACTGAAGAGTTAGGGTGGAGGAAATTATTCCGTAGTTCTCTTCAAAACGTATAGTCACCGAAAATCTACATCCTCTCATTCCATTAAAATCCATACCGCCCAATGGACCCGTAATACTATATTAATATTAATATCCATGATACTCCTCATACTCATACTGTTTTCAAATAATTTGGCTCTTTTTAGAGACTAAATGAACTTCATTTTGCAATCAGAAACTACAAATTTTGGCTCATCTGTAAAAGCACGCCAGAAATCGCTGTTCCGAATTGTAAAATGTAGCCCAAATAAGTTCTGAGTTAAACAGAAAGGAATCAAACCTCATTTCGGTGGAACAAAAATGAGTTTGGACTAGTTTTGAGCTTAAATGGCCGTTCATTCTCTCCTGTCAAAGTTTTAAAGTTGGCAAGTGGTGTTTCGAATATTAAAATAAACGTTGAGCATTAAATCTAACATGGAGTCCAATAAAGAAGTACCCTTCAAACCTCATTTTTTCGGATCAACCATGACAAGCCTATATTCCCTCTATCGTACCTAGTCGACATGTAGGTATAATCATTTCCATAAAATGATGAGCGCTTTGATGGGCACAATGATGTGTACTCGCAGTTCGACTACTTTTCGACGAATGCCGTCCAAATCTAAAGCAAAGAGTCAGTAGTGGCTGTGACAGCAAGGAAAGCTGTCAGCTCCCTACCATAAAGCTCGTTGATTAAATAGAACAGAAACGTTTCACGTTCAGTCGCTCAAACCCGTTTTGGGGAACAAACTATCGGTCCCTTCAACTTGTACCGTACTCGTTACTTTTTTACGACACTTCTCAATCTCTGCAAAAGCACGACAGTCCAACGGTGCCGGAGCTCTGCCGCGAAAAAATCCGAGATTCGAATCCGGTGTCGAAAATGTCGTCGCCCTTTTGTCCTAGGGATTATCTCTATTTTCACATGAGCTGCGGAGAGTAGGGAGTCTTATGGGGAACAGGTCTCACGTGGAAATTGAGACATGCCCTTGCGTCAGAGGGACGATGATTTTAGTCGGTTTCTTCCGCAATAAGACGACTGAGCGGAATGAGCTTTGTCTAGCCGTTGAAAACTTTTCCACGTAATTATTTCCCCTTTTACGATACATTAACCGGGCATAAAGCGTCGTTTATGGACTTAAGGAACTCCATTATGCACCAAACTTGTGTGAAACAGCAAAATCTATAGACAAATGCACATAGTTTTCAACATCCCGCCAATCCCTCTTGTTGAGCGTGGTCGAGTCCATGACATTAAATGTCAACGTTTCGATTTGACAACATTGTTACAAATTATTCTAGCTTAACGAACGGCATTGCTTAGTAGACGCGTTTATGAATACCTTATGTTTTGCTAAAAAGTGTCTTCAAACACGTTATTAATATTATTAAAGAAAGTCATTGCTTTTTAACCCTTAGATGCCAAATCCGGTTTGCCAAACATAATGCCCCGCGGGTTGTTTGGGGCCAGTACATACAATCTTCAGATATAAGCCTAAAAATACATCCTGCAACAAAGAATCAGACTTGATATTGGAAAAGGAGTAACATCGAGTGTCAGGGATTTTTTTATTTTTTGACAACCACCCTTAGGAATCTCAAGCCCGACGATCGATTCTCGGGGAGTGATAGGGTCGTTATGTGCGAGCTTTAGATATAAGTCCACGAATATATTCTTTAAAAAAAATCAGGCATCAAATTAACAAACAGAAAAAATCGAGTGTCAATGCAGCCAAGACATAGGAGAGACGGAATCGGGTCTCGTTTTTTAACCTTTCTCCCGAATCTGAGCGATACCTTCTAATTGGCAGTGTAGCGCGGAGCATGCACGATGCAATTCCACGCTGCGATCGCGCCTTCAATTTCGCAGATGCAACACAGACATCGATCAAGCACGAACAGTTGTATCTCTGCGCCGTCATCCGAGTGCGTCTTTTTCCTTGTTCTGTTGTCATCATGTGTTGGTTCCGTTTGTCTTATCCGTAGTGGTGCTTGAAGGGCTACGTGAGCAATACAGCCAAATTCATAGTTACTAAACATGAGGCACACATTTTTCAACTTTGGCCATCAATATTCTCCTCTTTCCTTCAATGAAAAAAATTGAGAAATTTGAATGTTTCTCTTAGGCGAAGAAGGGATAATAATGAACCTAGACAAGTTTTACACTTGAAAGATGGGGTTCAAGGAATCTTATTACCTCCGCAATTATTCTTCGTATCCGTAGCAATCTTCCCCTATTTATATTCCTGTTATTTATGAATATTACATGTCAAATAATTTGATTTGCGCGTTTTAAAATGACATTGTTTGTAACATGAAACGCCCTGCGACCTCCCGAACTTCTAAGCCACTAAATCGTGTATGTTGCCAATTTATAAAATTTTTGGTTGTGCCCTTGAACTAATGCGATAAAATTATTCTGAATCTGGCTGCTGCTCTAATCTTGCTCAAAAGTCAGCGAACTGTCACCAAGAGGAGGCGTCAACATTGTTACGCTAAATCCGCCTTGAGCCTCTGCGACGTTATTTATACACGAGGTCTTAAGGCGAATCGTGCTTTTGGGCCTGGAATCGTTTGACTACAATTAAAAGTGAAGACCGGGCTTTGTCTCAACTGAAGGACAAAAACGCCAGCGTCTTAACTCTTGAAGCGAAACGCGTTCAAGTACGCAAACTCTTGTTAAAAGTTGTTCAGTCTTCATGGCAAGAAATTAACGGTATAAGAGTCTAATTTCATTCTCAATCCTCGTTCCTCTGCGTAATGGCAAATCGAGATAATTGAAGAAAAAATTATAAGCTCAAATTAAGACGGAAAATTCCTAAAGCGTGATTGACCTTGTTCCTACCGGATTCATTACGCACCTCTTTCGGCCCCCTCTCAATTTCTGAACCACCTGCTGTATACTGCCTTCCAATAAATTGGCACAATGAGCCATAACAGAAATACCTGACCGGCATCGAGTATGGTTGTCGCTTATTGAAATTCAATTTATATTGTGTATGAGATTTGTACATCCACTGAGAAAAAAAAACTTCGGCCGTGGAAGCCGTACTTACGAGCTGTGTGGACCTACCGTCCGCGTTCCGGGCTCAAAGGTCAAAATTCTGGCGTAGCGCCCGGGACAGTCGGAACTGCGGCTCCAGCACCCGGAACTTTCGGCCTCTGAGTCCAGAACGGACGGTATGACTATTTAGCCCGTAACTTTTATTTTCAGTGATTGTAAAAAAAGAGGCAAGAATAACATGCAATGATTCAATGTGTCTGTTGCGCAAAAAAATATACTAACGGCCTACTGAGTAGACCTTTTCCAGTAAGAATTGTACTAAATTCGCGTCAAGCATATAGAAAAAAATGTCGAGATCACTCAATCCCCCATTGTTCGTAGTTCTCATCGCGCATTTTCAAAATTACCGCGAGTGCGGGTACTTTTTTTCGAACCACTGGAAATCAAGTTTGCCCTGAAATGGAAGAGGACCTAACGGAAGTAAACAAACACTCTCGCATTTTGTAGGAAAGTTTATTTACGTACGATTTCACTTCTTTTAATGCTTCATTTTTGCAAAACAAAGAAATCGGAAAAAAGGAAAACGCTTGGAAATTATTGAAGCCATACGTGAGAAATGGTGTGCGGGGTTGCTTGTTTTTGAACTGGCACAAAATTGGCGCTATGGCGGCATGTCCCACTGATAATGTGTACTTCCACACGAACTTCAGGACTGTGATCTTCGACTATATTATTACGACCAACGACCAAAACCAAAATATTTTCAGTGGCAGTTACCTTGGAACCACCATTCTGCGTAAAAAAAATAATATTCTAGGCGTGGGCTGTTAGTCCATCCATTTTCTCGCCCTTTCTCTCCTCCCCCTCCTCACCCACTTCTTTTATCTCTAATTGGTTTTTCCCCGTCAAAGTATGTAAAAGAGTTTTTAACTTTGTGGACCCTCAAATGACTTCAGATCCCAACGTCATCAACTTTAGCATTTTATTCAAAAAGCCTTTCACAAAGTGTGGAATTTTAGCGGCTTCGTGATAAATTAGTTGCGGGAATTGCTTTTCGGAAAGTCTAGCAAGTAGGTTAAAAGCAATGCATGCGCGCCCAATGTGTCTCAGTTTACGTTGCAGATCATTCATCCTCTGCGACCGAGGAGATGTTAGATGCAGAATTTAAGGATATTTGCCTCCATTATCCGAGTACAGACCGAAAATTCATTAAGAATGCTACGCATTGATTGACTTTTAACTAATTTTAGTTCTAATTATTTAAAATTTAACTAAGAGAGTATTTGCATGATGGCTACACTGAAAAAAATAATATGCTGTTTTAGCATCTAGAATGTCAAAAATGTGTCTGGTGATCCCAAGATGCTGCCTTTACTGCCCTCGCAGTTGAATTTGCATTCACAGGATGTAAAATTAACTGCGGGGGCAGTAAAGGCAGCATCTTGGGATCACCAGACACATTTTTGACATCCTAGATGCTAAAACAGCATATTATTTTTTTCGGTGTATAAGTAATAATCTGACTGGTTTGGTTATCTTGGGTTACCTTAACTAATTTTCTTGTATGTAAATTTTACCTCGAGTCAGTCCAACATAAAATTCCCGTTGTAGCAATTATCATTGTTTTAAAAAGTAGTTAGTATACTTTTTTTCTTCGATTATGAAGATATTTCAACATTCACAGTTTCCTAACTACCTCTTCAACAAAGCATACCATCTTTCTCTAATTTGTTGTCAATTCCCTCAGCCCGATCTGCCGTAAGGAATAACGTCGTATGTGCCTCAGAAGTTTCCAAATTACATTTGACAAATTACGAATTTTCGGGAAAATTTTTAAAGATATTTCTCTACCGATTTTGCAAAGAATTTTGTTCATAATTTTATCTAAAGTGTCTGCAAATTTTCAAGCATTATATGCATAACTTTCTTTAAAACTGAGTATTTTCATAGAGAACATTTGGCGGCATTCGAATGTTCTTACTGCGTTTTTCCTTTACGGCAGCGATAGCGTCTCCAAATAAGTTACGTCAGTCAAACAGTATTAAGTAAGTGTCCCAAGACTTTCATTATTATTTGGTGCACCTTCTCCCGCGAAAAACTTGGCATACTTACCGGGCGTCAAATACTTATCGGTTTTAAGAGGGATGCGTCGGAAATCCTGTAAGAGACATTGACAAGCTCCAAAAGTTTCTCCATCTCGCCAAAGCTTTGAGGCAGGGATGCGCAACAATCATCCATCATTCGCTTTGATCACAGCACTTTGAACGCACGCAGGGGTCTCATTTCGCAGGAATCCTTCTTTACACATTTCACCACTTAACGCAAGCACTGTCATTGGCTTCTTAGACGCACGCTCCTTGTGCTTAAGCGCGAACACAGCCACGATGCATACATCCTTAAAAGCTCGCAAAGACTTGCGCCTTTGATGGATTCCAGCGAAGTCCAAAACTGCTTTCAAGGTAGTTCGTCTTGGAATTCATTCTCCAGCTCTACCTGTTTTCCGGTTGAATTTGTACCCTGTATTCAAAGTATATGACTGAGAAATATTTGAGGGTAAGGAGCAGATTTTACACACTTCGGTAGAGCTCCTTCACGATACGGAAGATAAGCCGCAACCAACAGCATATCAACGGCGAAACTAGCAGACCACGTATCTCGGTTTACGACATTGCAGACCTCCTGTCACACTATCCTGTTTTTTAAATGGAAAACTACTCAACGTCAATTCTTGAAAACTTCTGTGTTTTTTCTTCTCCGTGCGAAGAAAACTCTGTGAAAGTTACAAGAAATGATATTGCTTTGTTCTCCTTCAAAAACATAAAATGAGAGCGGAGACTTTTAAACACCGCAAACGAGATACGAGGGTCTGGTACTTTCACCGTCGATATTACGCTTTCCGATCTTTTACTCACAGTTGACATCGTGGTTTTCATGCAGTCTCCTTTCATAAAGCTCACACTAATCATTTTCTAATTAATCCACCCCATAATATCTTCAATAATAAATCTATGTGCAGGTGAGTAAGCAAAAGGATTTTATTAATTTATATATTTGGTCCGTATAGTCCGAAGATAAGTTGGATAGCATTCAGAAAAAAGGAACCAGCGTGATTGCTGTGTTGTAAAAATGTTCTTTCTTCATGTTTATCTAAAAAAATCTCCAAGGATAGTAAATACTTTTTTCTTCCTACCAAAAATATGTTGAGTTGAAAGGAAAATAATATTGTAAATTTTAGTAGTGTTCATAAATAATTAAGTATTTTTAAAAGAGGAGAAAAAGTTGCACGATTTTGAAAACACTGTAATCGCGTTGGTTCTTTTTTGCTAAATGCGATCCAGTTTTTCTATCAACGAAGCATGTTCGCCAGGTGAGAGAGGATTCCAGGAAAATAAGATTGACAATAATTTCCTTGGTTTAATCTAGCAGGTATTAATATTCGAGAATTAACTCGCGCCTTGTGCTACATGTTAGCACACAGCGGTGGGCATTGTTGCAAAATGGGAATGCGGATCACTTGAAGATATTTGTTCACATCGTGGAAACGCAGGCGATCCGGCTACTTTCGTGGTCACACTTGAACCAAGCCACTTTATGAGTATGGGCTATTTCCTGCTTTTCATATCCTGTTTATTCATACTCTTCGAATTTATGTCCCCTCTTTCCGCTTCGCTTTCCCACCGCAACATGCTTACCCTACCGCACCCTTCAGATCCTCTCTTCCTTGACCCTTCCTCCGCAGTCCCAGCATCTGTCCACTTTACTCAGCACCTTTGTACCTTTGAGGCTTTAGTTATTGGATTCATATCTTTGTGCAGTTGGAAGTGGTTGCGTTTTCCTCATCGAGTAAACTTCGGCCACAACTTCGTCATCATATTATCTAAGATGGAATCGAGCTTTTACACTGTTGTTGTCATCGTACAAAACAAATTTCTGCTGAAATAAATTGAGCTCATTTTAGGTTCCAGAGTTTTAAAATTACGGAAAAACATGTTTTTATTCAGTACTCTCTAGTGGTCTTTAATTGGCCTCTATTTAGAGGGAAATTTTCACCATAAATGTGACCTTTAATTAATCCCAATCGTACGCTGTCACAAGTGATTTTTAAGCGCGTTAAAGAAACGTACATGCAAGGAAAGTCGGATTTCGACTATTATAAGTCTCTCGGCAAACTTTGCCAAGCAAAACGCTCCAACCGACGTACATTACTGCCGTGCTAGGGAAAAACGCCGTTTGAGCCTTCAAGCGTTGCCGAATTTCCTTCAAAAAATGCGAATTTCCTGGAAAACCAGTGTATATTTTTCTCCCAATTTTTCACAGAATTCCATTCACACTTTAATCTACAGTATCTGAAAATTCAAAGATAAAATATTCATAACTCTCCTCAAAAATTAACATTTTATCGGAGGGAATTTGGCAACTCTCGAATGTTCATTCGGCATTTTTCCTTAGCAAGGCAGATTAATCTTAAGTCGTTGCTCCTCTAACGTAAGGGCGTACCTCGATTTCCGCATGAGCCCCAGAAAATATGGATTCATATGTGAATCAAGGCTCACGTGGAAATTGAGACACGCCCTCAGAGGTGGATCCAGCAATTTGGCAACACCAGAGTTCCTCCATTTAAATGTATGCTAAATAATCGATTCTTGTCGGGGCACCTGGGCCCTCCAAGAATCGATACATTTCCATAGGTTTAAATGGAGGAAATCTGGTGTTGCCAAATTGCTGGATCCGCCGATGTACGCCCTTACGTCAAAGGATCGCCGAAGCAAACGATGATGATGCTGCCTGTAAGATTTCTAACTCTGCTTAAAAAATCCTGTAACATCCAATCTTTAAGGTGTCGTGTTTTATGAAAGGCCCCTTAGAACACTGTCTCGTCCATGGAGCCGTGCAGAGGCTGCATTTTGCGGTGCAAAACTTGGCGTCTGGTTTGTGTACATAATTACCGAGACGGGAGTCAGATTTGGGTCTCGATAAGTATTTGCAGGCGTACAGGGGTTCTTGTGCAAACCTTTTGAGTAAGTTGCCACCCCATTAAAGCGCCATTTTTCAAGGAAAACAATGTTGCGATCGATTAAACTCCCGGCGCCCCGAAACCCGCTCGCTGCCAGGAAGGCGCTCGCGGTGCACGTCTCAATTTATTCAGAATCCCACCTGCGTTGAGCTGGCGCCGGCCCACGCGCCGCCTTGCACGCCTCAAAAGTAGGCATCTTGCAACGCAAAGTGGTGCTCCGAGATTTATCGGCAGCGTGACAAAATACCTGCGACGTTGCCGAATCTCGCCGAGGGAGAGAATGGGCCTGTTGCAAACTTTTGCTGGAACAAAAATAAGAGTTGTATCATCTGGAATATGCTTCAAAAGTCACGATGAGCGCATGGGCAAAGTCATAAATGCACTCCTAACTTTACAATCTGCGCAATAAATTGCCTTTTTTAAGATTCCCGCTTCAAAAATGATACTACGGCACAGGTGCTCATTTCATAAGAGGTGTCGTGGATTCAGGACATTTTGTCAACGATTTTTTGTCCGCGCACCTTTTTTGTCCAGTAGTTTACGCCCACACGTAAAATAAGCAACGGTGACTTGGTTCAAGCGTTATATATTTTAGTCGGTATGTAAAATTATATTGACAATATGGAAATGAGAAATTGAGAGAGAAGGAGGTATTGTTATGGTTGCTCATTTTCTAAATGAAATGTTATTACTTTCTCCTTTTGAATCATCTTTTTAAATTGTCATTGGTGAATATTTGGTTTTATTTCTATCCTTAAAATATTCGATGTACAATATACCTCATATGTGTATAGGTACTTTTTTTATTTTTTTAATTTTTTCTTTACGAAATTATTACTTCATTTTGAAAACATTTATATTTTTAAAACGTGACAAATATTTGTAAAACCTTTTCCAAGCGACATTAATCTCAATAAGCCGCAGTTGTGCCGACAGAAACTGCAAAAATGAATAAAAGAGGAAAAAAACCAAGAAGCACGCAATCTTTAGTTTTAACCCATTTGTACATCGATCTTTTAGAGTCAAATACGTCAAATTTTGAGCGTTTGGTTGCGCGTACACCTCGCTGCAGCACAGTAAAAGCACAAAATGTAAAAGAAAAAATTCAAGTGCTTTGGAAATCATTAAATTTGACACGGAACCACCAATATTTAAAAAAACACACATTATATTATTATTCTCCTTTGATAAATTGATACATATTTTTCCCCATCAATTTAAATGAGAATAATCAATGCAGAGTGTGCTAACATTTCAAAATCATGAGTTAAAAAACGCTGACTATGCGAGTATAAATATTAAAGCCTAACAGAGCGGAGCGGCGTGCTGCCAGCGCGAGAGGCTCACTGGCGCCTACAAACCTAAGTGGATACTTCGCGCATTGCACAATGCTTGAAGTATCCACTTAGGTTTGTAGGCGCCAATGCGCGTTCGCGCTGGCCGCCCGCCCGCCGTGCGGCGGCGCCTGAAGCAACTATTTCACAACAGAGGTGTTGCACAGTATTATACGAAATTGAACGTATTAAGAATGACAGGCATCCTTTAAAAGTACAGATCTTTCCTCGCAAAATAAATCAAGATACTTATCGTACACTGGAAAAATCTAAGAGCCTTTAGCTGAGGCAAATATAGAGGTTTATCCGGTTCAGGTATAACAAGGTGGGAAAATCTTGAAAGATAATTAAATCCTGTTACACCAAAGAGGTGTAGAGAGTTTTAGTGAATTTTGTCTCATAGAATTGACGCTCTCCCATTTTTACCAAAACTCTCAACTATATATTATTCTCCGTTGGACCAAACAGACAAAACAAAAAAAACAAGCAAACCCTCATTCTTCCAAGACATTTTACATTTTCATCCAAAAACGTCGTGAGCAATTGTCGTTTGTATTTACATGTGGGCCAATTAACTTTGGGTCTCAACTGGCACGTGGACCAAAACTCCCGTGCCGAAAAAACGCGTGGACGTAAATTACTGGGAAAAACAGGTGCGCGGACAAAAAATCGTTGACGAAATGTCCTATAACCGGAGTCGTTCCATCCAACCCTTGCGCGCTTAGATGCCACATAATATTCAACGTGGCTGACATTTCCGCGCAGGAATCGTGAGGAAGCACCGTAGTCTTCATCAACGCAAGGAAAATGTACGCCGATTAGTAAAATACTGTCTCCTCACATGTGTTTTGGCAAGTTGACGTTGGGCCGTGTTGAATATTGCGAGGCACCCTTGTGCACAAGGGTTGGATGGAAGATGGAACGTCTCCTTCTATGAAATGTTCATCTGTGCCGGAGTGGCATGTGCCTATAGTAAACTTTGCAATGATATATCGTCAAAGCCGGCTTTTGACTGAGACTCAAACTTTTACAGATGGATTGTCTCATCATAAGATCATTTTCGCTCCCAGTTATTAAAATTCTCAAGTTCTAAAAGACGAGGTGACTAAACGCTCTTTTTTGGGAGGACTTTTATCGCCAGTTTGGTCTAAGAATGGAGGATGTCAATTTACACGAAACAGCTTATCGTCGAGAAAAAATGTATACGAATTTCCCCTAGGAATATATCATATGTCGGTCATTTTTCGGCATAAAAGACTGATAGTTTAACTACTATGGTTTTCTTCACTATCAAAACTTTTGAGTTGTTTGATTTATTTGAAATCGCATTGATTTACATCGCGGTGTCTTTTACTTCCATGACGGAAAACGATTTATTTTGACACTGTAAAGAGAGGTACAAGCTTCTTCTTCTTTTTTTTAAAGAATTTTATTTAAATGTAACTTAACTACTACATGTATTTCCTTGTATCTATCTACATTGTTTAAAACTAAAACTAAACGAATTGCATTAAATTTACAGGGTTACGTTAGATAATACGATGATTATAGGTACAAGTCTACGAAGAGGGTATCTACAGGTTGAGAACAAAGAGCGTGATACAACTATTTCGACGTCTAAGTGGTTAAAATTGCAGAACCGCCGAATGGAAGGAAATTCACATGTCTCACTTGTCTTTCAATCCTTTTGTTTTGAAAGCGGGAGCTCGATTCACGATTTTTAGACCTCTAGGCGTAGTCTTTTCCGGTGTAATGCCGAGGTGGTTTTGTTCTAAGAGAGGCTGTCAAGAGAGATTACTATCCTTAAATTTATTAAAAATTGTCCTCATTTGTAATATTTGATTTTGGAAAATCTATGTGACAAACATATGTGCCTTTATTCTTTTACACGTCGCTTCAAAACTTGCCCGGAAAAAATACATCGTTTCATGAAATACTCTTATCATAGAACACACTCACACTAGTTAGGTGCGCAATTTGACGCAAGTAATCTTCGTTCCATCAGAGCGAGAACAAAGCGCTTGAATCGCCGAACGTGGAAAAAACATTAACTTTTCGCTCGAGTTAAATTCATTGGAAATTTTCGATTCTTATCTGCACTGCACTTAATATTTATCCTTCTTCATTGGGATTCTTCGCATTCTAACGTATCCCATCCTGTTTATCCCATCGCAATGTCAGAACATACCACCGCGGGTGGTCTGTATTTGCCCGTCTGCAAGTGATGGAGATGGATGCGTTTTTCTCGTTAAAGCTCCCGCCTCCTCCCCCGGCAAAAATATTAGAAACACATTACAAAATAGATTTAAACTCTTCCAGTCTCCTCATGGTGGAGAATATACTTTCAGCTCTATTGAGAAGTATATAGTATATAAATATTTTTAAAAGTAAACCAACATATTCGTTTCATATGCACTTCAAAAAGTCCAAAATGGAGCATTTTTTACCTGAAATTTTCCATTCTTTTCCTCTATGATTTGTGCCGAAGAGTGTCTCAATTTGTCTTTAAGACGTGTTCAAATTTTCCCGAGCCTTCCCTGCTGCATAACTTACCTGTAATTTTTGCGGATGAAGGTTTAGAGGCACCATAGGCCGTGCCTCGGGGTTATAAACCTTAAGTTTTGCCCAGACTTTTAGTATGCACAAAGAAATCGGAAGGATTGCGAGGCGTTGAAAGTTCCTTCAATTCAGTGGTTATGCAATTTTAGCAACTTGGACGTCGCAATGGTAATATCACGCTTCTTGTCTTTGAGAGCGAGATTAAACTTACCAAAAAGAAGATATGCTGAACTAGAATGACCTTTACGTTTTATAGATCTATTCTGTGCAGAGGAAAAAGCAATGATTTCATTTTTCCCGATTGACGGCGTATGAAGTCCGTACTTCAATTGGGAAACGCTAGGCAGTAAATGTAGTATTTCAATCGCGTTTCAATACCTTTTTTTGGTGTCAGAACATCATAACTTTAGTTTAATTTTACATTTATATGTCTTCACCAAGATTTGTGTGAACTCGCACACAATTTGACGGTACCAATCATGTAATTTTGAGTCCTTATATACAACCTTACCCGTGGACAGTTACAAACCGTGCAATCCTTTTTGAAAAGAATGATTGTAACATTATGCTACAACCAAGGTACAGTAAGTTTGAAAGTCTCTCTCCGAAGTGGCTCCAAAACTAAACGATGCCAGTGAATGACTATTTGTGAGAGCCCCCGTTTTGTGGCGCGACAACTGACGTGCGGCAGTAGGTAGTGCCACAACTTAGGCGATAAAAAATCGCGTAAAGAAAAGAGGTTATCCGTCGAGGAACAATATTCATCACTCTTCGCCGGCGCGTAACCTCTCACCTTCAGTTGTGGCGACGAGTTATCACTACGCCTGCCGATGAGTATAACCACTGTTGTCGCATCATCCTCTTGGTAGGCTGACACGAGAACGTAAATCGAAGTTATCCTCCGTGAAGGTAGAAGAAATTTCATCCATCAGCGAATTGTGTAGATTGGCCAAGGAATGAAACAATTTGTCAAAACGCCAAATTTTACAGTCGAGAGTCAGGTGGAAAAACGGCCAAATTCGGAAAATGGCGTTGGTGAGGAACAAGCTGTTGATCTTTTCAGTTTAGTGTAAAATGCCTGTCATTGAAAGACATTTTACACACCTCTTTTTACACCCTCCTTCCAGTAATTGACTTGTTGAACTGAACATGTACATGACAAAAGTCATATGGTTTTAAAAAAAATTAATGAAAAATAATTTTCTTGTGAGGGAAAACACAAAAATAAAAATTTTAAACAAAAAAAAATTAAATTTTGTACAGGTAAAATTCAGTAACATGTAGTTTCCAAAAATCCGTTCTCCGGGAAAATGGCCAAATCCGGAATTGACCGTTTTTCCTCCTCACTCCTCTAACGAACAAGTTAACCTTCAAAAGGCAGTACGCCGATTGAATTATCCACCACATCATTGCATATCATTATTTATTAAAAAGTTGCTTTCACCGATAAGTGTGATGAAGAAAAATTAAGCATATTTTCATCAACTGCGATTTGCTTAAGTCAGCGAAGAACTTTTAAGGTGGAAATTCTCACTGTCCAGTGCCGTATAACAAAACCGTTTTGGGGTCAAAAATATTGATTCCCTCTTTTCGATGTTATATTACGCTCTCTGATAATTTCATGGGCATTGATTCGAAATTTCAAGACATAATCTGCATGTTTAATGATGTTGTGAGCATTTGAAATAAATCGTTTTGAAGGCGGAAAACAGCGCCGGCAAACTTGTTAACTATTGACAATGCCTTTCTTCAGTGGTATGGTGTGCTGTACGATACATCGATTGATCCGTCATTTAAACCTATGAAAACGAATATCAATAGACAGGGTGTTCGCAGCGAGCAACTTAGTAATCGATCCTTTACCATAGCTTCAAATGGGGAAATATCGATAATCGATACCGCTTTGTACTGTGGTATAGTATCACATTTTTATTTTTTTCCCTCGCCTGAGGATTCTTTTTACCTGCCTCCGTCCTAAATGACTTCGAAATTTAGCATTTCGAGGGCTAACGAACACTACCATCTAACTGATAATCTTGGCAAAAAAGAGTTAGCAACTTTGCCGCATTCTACAGTATAAAATACGCAAGCTGATGATTTTAGTTTTTTCCAATTCTGTAAGGGAGCTCTTCATTTACGGTGTAATGTACACTAGAAAAAAAATCGGCCGTGGAAGCCGCATTCACGGGCTAAATAGACATACCGTCCGTATTCCGGGTTCAGAGGCCGAAAGTTCCGGGCGTAGCAGCCGGAACAATCGAAGCTAGGACTCCAGCACCCGGAACTTTCGGCCTCTGAGCCCGGAATGGGACGTTATATCTACTAGCCCGTAACTTCTTTTTTTTCAGTGTATGAAAAAAATGCAAATTGAACCTTAAAATCACAAAAATGACGACGTTTTTCCTCGTTCTACAAAATTACCAGTTTGCAGATAAACGGTATTGCTCGTTAGCCATCGATTTCCTCAACATTGAACGTTTCCGGTTTTTACCAAATTTCGGCAACGCTCGAGACGTAGCGCGTCGTGGCGATTTGTCGAGCACTCCACAAAGGAGGATCAGTGGACCATAAATTCCGCTGAATTGATGAGTTGCTGCGTAATCGAGGCGGCTTGTCGAATCGGACCCGAAAACGGGGAATATATCCCGGCGCCCGGCGGCGGGCAGGCGTGGTGAAGTTTCGACAGCTCCACGCTCTGACACCGCGGGTCCCTTACACAGGAGCTCCCTCAGTTAGCTCTTCAATCTCATCAAAACTCCGCCCAGAGACGAGGAATGAGGGAGGAATCTTCGCTGAAAATTGAAAAATGTGGCCAGGGTGTCGCCGGAATTTTCCAACTTCGCCCACCGCATCCTACCGTAACCATGATCCACGCCTTATACTCGCGCCCTTCGCGATGTAAGGGATGTTTTCGCCAAAGATTTTGCTTCGATGGGAGTCTTTAGTATGGATGACCGGACCGTCTACATCAGCTCAAGTTTGCTGAGGGGTTAGTAAGTAGACCAAGTCTATGAATTTGGACATTTCGTGCGTTGCATAATTGGGGACTTTTTCGATGAAAAGTCGTATGGGCTCTTTTTTCGTGAAGATCGGCATGAGGCTTGCAATGCTGCTAAGATTGTGCAATGGGTCATTAAACTTCATATTTTCTTATTAATATTCTTAAAGTACTAGGTGAGTAGATTACTTCGTGATTTATTGCATACTTTTAGTGGCAAATTCCCGGACAAGCCCGCAATTAAGAAGTCCAAAGACTTGCAGGAATTTCAAATGCGCCAGAATATGACGGAAAAATGATAGAAGTTATGTACTCCAGCGTCAAATCTCCAGCTATCTCCTCTCATTTTCCACTGATGTTAGTTTAAAAAAAAATATTTCAATGTGGAATCGTTGCTTATCAACTGAAGATAACATGAATTAAGTTAGATTCTTTGATACGCAGGCTTAAAATGGTATTATGATGGTTCAAACGGATTTCAGATCCAAACAGAAGGAGTGAAAAACTACCCCTACAAATCTTGAAATAAGCAGGAAACGACTGGATTGATACGTTTGCTTCCCATCGGCAAACATGATTGCCCCATTAGGGGAAAGTCTTTTAGGGAAACAAACAAAATGCTGGCAGATCAATATTGTTGTGGAGAGCTGCATAAATGTTCTTATCAGGCCTTAACGACTGAAAGAGCATCTCCGTTCGGAGTGGACGTTATGCAAATGGGGAGTAATATTTCACCAGAGCTTTCGAGATTTCCACGTAACAATCCGGAACCGCTTGAATCAAATCTCACGAGAGCGTTGCCGCCAAGTTACCAACGATCCCGTGGCTTTGCGGCAACTTTGGTATTATGCGCTGATCACATCGATGGCGGAAGTCGCAAATCATCTGATTTGCGTCGTTGCAGATTTCTCATCTCATTTAAATTTTCCATGGGAAAACTGACAAACTTGACAATCTTCCTTGGAATTTTTACTGACACTGGATCAAACAAGTCAGTTGAACTACTTGTAATTACAGAATCGAATTTTAATGATTTTAGATTCTATGCAAAGAAAAATGATACGATCCGTCAAAACAGCAAGATTCCACGTTCAGTATTAACGGAGATGTCGCCCTTCAAAAAACACGTCGTAACGTCATCCAACCCGGTGGTGCATACCATGGTCATAGGACATTTCTTCAAGGATTTTTTGTCCGCGCATCTGTTTTTTCCAGTAATTTACGTTCACGGTTTTTGCGGCACGGAGGTTTTGGTCCACGTGCCAGTTGAGACACAAAGTTAATTGGTCCACATGTAAATACAAACGACAATTGCTCACAACGTTTTTGGATGAAAATGTATAATCTCTTGGAAGAATGAGGGTTTCGCTTGTTTTTTTGTTTTGTCTGTTTGGTCCAACGGAGAATAATATATAGTTGAGAGTTTTGGTAAAAATGGGAGAGCGTCAATTCCATGAGACAAAATTCACTAAAACTCTCAACACCTCTTTGGTGTAACAGGATTTAATTATCTGTCAAGATTTTCCCACCTTGTTATACCTGAACCGGATAAACCTCTATATTTGCCTCAGCTAAAGGCTCTTAGATTTTTCCTGTGTACGATAAGTATCTTGATTTATTTTGCGAGGAAAGATCTGTACTTTTAAAGGATGCCTGTCATTCTTAATACGTTCAATTTCGTATAATACTGTGCAACACCTCTGTTGTGAAATAGTTGCTCCAGGCGCCGCCGCACGGCGGGCGGGCGGTCAGCGTGCAACGCGCATTGGCGCCTACAAACCTAAGTGGATACTTCAAGCATTGTGCAATGCGCGAAGTATCCACTTAGGTTTGTAGGCGCCAGTGAGCCTCTCGCGCTGGCAGCACGCCGCTCCGCTCTGTTAGGCTCTAATATTTATACTCGCATAGTCAGCGTTTTTTAACTGATGATTTTGAAATGTTTGCACACTCTGCATTGAGTATTTCATTTACATTGATGAAAAAAAAATATGTATCAATTTATCAAAGGAGATTAATAATATAATTAGATATTGGTGGTTCCGTGTCAAATAATGTCTTTCAAGGCACTATAATATTTTTATTTTACATTTTGTGCTTTTACGGTGCTGCAGCGAGGTGTATGCGCAACCAAATGCTCTGAATGCAACTGAAAAATTTAACTCTCCATTTCTGTTTTTACACAGATAAAAAATCTTCGTGCGTGGGACCCGAAGTTGAGGTCATATGGATCTCTGAAGTTTTTGGATTACGTATCTAAAAACTTGAGGTCGAGCTGCCGAAGTTCGGGTCAGACATCTGAAGTACTTCAATATATACCGAAGGGTTCGGGTCACACATCTGAAGTACTCCGGTACATACCGAAGTGCCTCGGTGTCTGATCCGAGCTTCGGCAGCTCGACCTCAAGTTCTCGGATGCGTGATCTGAAAACTTCAGAGATCATATGACCTCAACTTCGGGTCCCATGCACGAAGTTTTTTTCTCCATGTACAAGGGAACTGTCGGGAATTTCTGACTGAAAATTTCACTAACCAAGCGCTCGGTCGATAGGGAGCGCTTTTTGATTTCAACCTGCATATCGACGGTGTATGTCCGCAACTACGTATCTCGGTTTGCGACGTCGCAGACTTCCTGTCATACTTCATTTTTTAAACGGAAAACTTCTCAACGGCAATTCTTTAAAACTGCCGTGATTTTTTTCTCTGTGCGAAAAAAATTTTACAAAAACTTCAAGGACTGATGTCAATTTGTTCTCCTTTAAAAAAATAATACAGAGGCGGAGATTCTCAAACACCGCAAACGTGATACGTGGTTGCGGACTTACGCCGTCGATATAGAATGCTAGTATACGAGTGGCTAAATCTGCATCGCCTTAGAAATCTGAGGGTAGTGAATGTTCAACGCTATTTGCAGATTATCTCTGTATCAATCTTGATTTAGGAGTTATTGAATGTGTAAACTTACTTTCTGGACAATCCTCATACCAACGTATTCTAATGCGCGTTTGTCCGTCATTTCCCAGAACGCGAGCATACATGTACCGTTTTACCCTCAAAAAGTTCTGCTGTCCTTTTGCATATTATACCATCGAATAGATGATATGCATAGAGTTTCGGAGAGAAACTCAGCCATGCCTGAAACCTATATAAAGTC
Organism: Bemisia tabaci; assembly: GCF_918797505.1. Taxonomy (NCBI): domain Eukaryota; kingdom Metazoa; phylum Arthropoda; class Insecta; order Hemiptera; family Aleyrodidae; genus Bemisia; species Bemisia tabaci. The sequence goes on from NC_092796.1 coordinate 59,993,692, forward strand.
ATGATTAATTTATGAAAATTGTGTTACTCACGACTTCATGAGCGTTCTGGCAGATATTTTCAGTTATCGCAGCCGGGTTTCGCCCTCAAACGGGGCTTCTTCAGTGCTGACACATTGTACACTAAAAACTAAAACTAAAACACTAAAAGAATAAACGATGGTCTTACATTGATGGTAAAAACTTATTAATTGCGTTCAGTTTTGCGAAGACTATCGTTTGTTCTCTTAGTGTCTTAGTTCTAGTTTTTAGTGTATAATGCTTTAGCGTGAATGTTTATGGGGGGGGGGGGGGGGGGCGCGAAACGCTTCTGCGATAAATGAGAAACAACTGCCAGAATAACGCAGAACGCTCATGAGTAACACAATTTTTATGTATATTCTACTGGTGGCTTCAACTTAACTTTAATTTACAAACTTGCATAGTCCTGAATTGTATCGGATATCTGTTAACTAGAAGCTATTATTTTAAACTTGAAATGGACAAATGCCATCGTAACCCACGCTAAACTTTTAATTACCTTACTTTACATACTGCCGGTTTATGTATTTCAATTGGCAGACTTTGTATTGGTTCGATGGGAATATTTATGATTTATACGAGAAATCTGGGCGGGGGTCATGTGGTTCAAGTCAAGCGTGGGAATACGTGTTAGCACAATGAAAGGAAATTGACAACCGCGAGCGCTGCTCAGGGACAAGGTGAACTGCTTCACGTTTCCCGCATCACGCCCGCGTGACGCCCGCCCCTCAAGTTATCATCATTGGCGTGGCGTGCTTTGCGATATATCGATTGATCTACCGTTCAAACCTATGGAAAAGGATCGATTAACAAGGTACTCGAAACCAACTTCTTGATAATCGATTCTTTACCACAGCTCCGAAGAGGGAAATATCGATAAACTCTACCCCCTTGGTCCCCGGGCTTTCCGCCACTTTGATCGGTGAATTTCACTCGACTGAAGTCTGCAATTTGTGTCGAAGCAGTTGAAACAATAATCTCGGATCACAATTTTAATTTAAATAGTCATAATTCTTGCCAATTATCTTTTTGCTGAAACATAATTTTTTGTTTATAAAATTCATGTAGCGGATGGAATTGGTGAAAAATCTCACCAAATTAAACCAGCCCTTCTTTAAAAGATTTAAACGCCAAAACTAAAATACGAGAAATGTAAATTTTTACATTTCGCGTAACCAAATTTTCTCTCATTTTTCTTTTTAACGAATATCTAAGGTTCATAACGCACTGAAAAAAAGTTACGGGCCATATAGACGTACGTCCGTTCGGGCTCAGAGACCGAAAGTTCCGGGTGTTTGAGCCGTAGCTTTGATTGCTTCGGGTGCTACGCCCGGAACTTTCGGCCTCCGAGCCCGGACGTAGATGGTGTGTCTACATAGCTCGTAAGTACGGCTTCCACAACCGGAGTTTTTTTTTTCAGTGTGCCTGAAAAATTTCTGTGACTTTGATCTGAATTATAAGAATATATGCACGCAAGTCCAGGCAAACCGTTGCTCATTTTTCCATAAGACACATTTTCTTGAATTGGATTCCGGTTTTTTAGTTGCCCCTATTCAGTTAACTTGGTGTTTATCCCCACCAGTTCACTGTTCACGGGCTCTTGCACAGTTACACTACGATAAGAAGGGCCGGAATAAGCAGAGAGATGAACAAACTTTCCCCCTATACGCGCGTCACGAAAGTGGATTCATGGAGGAGGGAATGAAATTTGAGTGGCAACAGCTGGGTTTTAGGCTTTTTGACGGAGCACGGCGCGTATATTCGGTGGAGCCGAGTAATTGATTCGTTTCTCATGAACTCGCTCTGGTTTTACTTAGTTAACGTCTTTAAAATGTCGCTTGAATCAATAACAAACCTATTTGCAATTTAAAACGTTTCCAAGCCATTACTGCACCGCCCATTTTGCATAAAGCCTCCTGGTCATTGGCGGCGTCTTTGATTATCCTTAGAATGCTAATCTCCTCTCGTTTCGCAGATTAAACTCTGCTCCATTTCCGTAACTAACCTCCTCTCGCGTGGGTAGACCCTTGGACCACAATACGTCCCTCGGATAAACTTTGATCGAGCTACTTTGCATTCTCTTTTATTCGACCTCAAGCAAAATACAAAGCCAAGCCCACTAAACAGCAACTTTAAGTAAGTAAAACATAGTCAAATATTCATGCTGGTGCCATTCCCGAAAATTGTGTCCTTCCTTTGAAGGGCGTGCTCTATTCGGAATGTGTATTCCTTTCTCATGGAATTAAAGGCTAATTAAAGGTCGGTGATGTCTGACACAAGGGATGGTATTCGTCTGTAAGTTGGTTGAATGATTAAATGACTTCATTTAGTTAAAGAGAGTAATCCATTGACTATAATATGCAATGAGTCAAACCTTTCGCAGCTATCGTCAACCTTTTTGTCTTTAACTTCGTGTTATTGCAATACTGATCCTTCCGTATTCTTTGACGGGTAAATATTCGTAGCCGTCGTTGGTTTGTTGCCTGCGAACATTGAACGAACGATACATTGAAGGCGAACTTCAATGGATGCTGGATATGGTCATATCCTAATCAAAGCGTAAAATGTCAATTTTTTGACAAGCAACTATTCGAGCTCCACTGTCGGATTGTTGCCTATCCAGCTAAATTGAAGGCGAACTTTAGCGATCAAAACTTTCAGATTGACTGAAACATTGCCCATAAGTTACCACAGTAAGTTACCACCCATTGCCACTAAGTTAAAGCACAAAACGGTTTCAGGACATTTTGTCAACGATTTTTTGTCCGCGCACCTTTTTTGTCCAGTAGTTTACGCCCACACGTAAAATAAGCAACGGTGACTTGGTTCAAGCGTTATATTTTAGTCGGTATGTAAAATTATATTGACAATATGGAAATGAGAAATTGAGAGAGAAGGAGGTATTTTTATGGTTGCTCATTTTCTAAATGAAATGTTATTACTTTCTCCTTTTGAATCATCTTTTTAAATTGTCATTGGTGAATATTTGGTTTTATTTCTATCCTTAAAATGTTCGATGTACAATATACCTTTTATATGTATAGGTACTTTTTCTTATTTTTTTATTTTTTCTTTACGAAATTATTACTTCATTTTGAAAACATTTATATTTTTAAAACGTGACAAATATTTGTAAAACCTTTTCTAGGCGACATTAATCTCAATAAGCCGCAGTTGTGCCGACAGAAACTGCAAAAATGAATAAAAGGAGGAAAAAACCAAGAAGCACGCAATCTTCAGTTTTAACCCATTTGTACATCGATCTTTTAGAGTCAAATACGTCAAATGAGCGTTTGGTTGCGCGTATACCTCGCTGCAGCACAATAAAAGCACAAAATGTAAAAGAAAAAATTAAAGTGCTTTGGAAATCATTAAATTTGACACGGAACCACCAATATTTAAAAAACACACATTATATTATTATTCTCCTTTGATAAATTGATACATATTTTTTCCCATCAATTTAAATGAGAATAATCAATGCAGAGTGTGCAAACATTTCAAAATCATGAGTTAAAAAACGCTGACTATGCGAGTATAAATATTAAAGCCTAACAGAGCGGAGCGGCGTGCTGCCAGCGCGAGAGGCTCACTGGCGCCTACAAACCTAAGTGGATACTTCACGCATTGTACAATGCTTGAAGTATCCACTTAGGTTTGTAGGCGCCGAACGCGTGGATGTAAATTACTGGAAAAACAGGTGCGCGGACAAAAAATCGTTGACGAAATGTCCTATAACCCACAAAACAGGATAAATGTCTGATTCTTGCGTGGATGGATAGTTCGTATACTGAAAAAAAGTATGGTAACACCTACTGTAAGTCTACATACTTTTTACAGGTGTACTATGTTGTGGAAATAACCACAATTATAGCAGTATTCACCGAACTCTGGTGATATTTACCACAGTATGGTAAATGCTACTGGTAAATCTCAGTTTTAGTCAGTTATAGTCCAAGTCATCGACGTACGCACGCACATCGAGTCGCGGAGGACTTGTCCGTCGCGTCGTATCTGTGAGTGTGGCAGGTTCTGGAACTGCGAACGGAGGCGGACTTGATTAATTACATTAGCGTGCGAGGAACAAAGCTTAAGAGTCTCCCGTGGTGCCCGTGACAGGTCTCGGCTCTCGCGTTGCGTGTCAATCGACCAGCCGAGGGACCAGTAAAAAACTGGCCGCAGATCCAGACGTTAGGACTTAGGACATTTCGCCCCCTCCGCCCCCTCCGCCCCCGCCGAGGTGAAGGAGGCAACGTCACTTACTACCTCCCTCCTTTTCCTCACGTCTCGTGTCCGTTGTAATAATGGATTGCAACTTTGCCTTGATACCGAGGGGAGACACTTAATAATTGAATAACTCACTTTTTCCGCGCTCAATGGAGGGCGCCCAGTCTGAAAGCTTTAATCTCGGCGCAGGATTCAGAGCAACGGCCGCTGAACCTGGCTGGAGAGGCTGAAGTTTCCAGCTCTTGAATCTAGAACTTACGGTCTCAGAACGACATTACTACATTATGTCTATACACGAGATATGTTTCATGCTCCGCAGCCCGTGACCAATATAAACAGCGGGTAACAAGGCTGATTTTCACATAAATACCACCAAAATGTTTCGGCTGAAAACTCAGCCTTCCTCAGTTGGATAAAAATAGTAAAAAATTTTAAAAATCTAAGAACTTAGAACTTGGCTGTACCTTTCAAAGCGAGAAAAATGTTGTTCGATAACATGTTGGATAGCACAACTGTTGTTAGATAACGACTTTTATCTCGCTTGGGGACTTGGGAGGGTACACGGGTACAGCCAAGTACTACCCAAGTTTTTATATTTTTAAAATTCTTTACTGTTTTTATCCAACTATGGAAATCTGAGTTTTCAGCTGAAACGTTTTGGTGGTGTTTATGTGACAATTAGCCTTGTTATCCGCTGTTTAAATTGTTATTACTGTATTATGCTATTACATATAGACACAATACAATAATAACAACAAACGTCTAGTAACAAACATACGTCTAGTAACTGAAACAAAAACTAATAAAAGGGCAACCAAGGCTAAAACACAAACGGAATACTAGGGACGCTGGGACGTTTCGAGATGTTTTCAACCCCTCCTCGCCAGAAACAAAAAATATAAGATTATAAAAACTAAGAAACCTCGAGTCTTGTCTCACTTTGTTCAAAAGTTACGGGGATGATGCCCGATGCTGGTGGTGCGGAACTTTTGGATCACCCTGTATAATACGAGAGCAATTTTATACGATGTTTTCCGGATCCCATTGATTGGAACTTTCTGCAATCGTTTGCCCGGAAATTAAAAATGTCGTTGCATTCAAAGAGGTCATCTCTGCCCGTTTAAAATATCCTTTGGGCCAAAACTGATTACTTCATCATATTTAAACTCATTTGAATAAGTTAATACGTTATGATAAATCGTTAAAATTAGTCATGCATGTCACATCCGGTTTTGACATGGTCTCCGTGCTTGATATGTCTGCCATGATCGCGAAGAGAGCAGTAAGTGCATGCTGGGATGAACCCCGAGACCCTTAAAAGCATGTGCTAACCGTGGCTCATACAGAAATGCACTTACTGCTCTCTTCGCTATCTCGGCAGTTGTGTCAAGGCCGGTCCACGCTCGCGCGCTAAAAAAATAAACGAATGATTTGTACCGACGTCGAGAAAGAAAAATTATGATGGGTCGGTATAGAATACTTAACTTGGGCGCGAAGACAAGGTAACAGCTATCGCTTTTACGTTAAATCCCGGTAAAATTCCGGGCTCTTTGTAAAAGAATCACGTAATTTTGAGAAAGAGGGCGCAGGATGCTGAGCAGTGTAGGCAGACGAGAACGAAATCGGACGGTGAAAGAAAAGAGAGGAAAATGGGAGGGACGGATGATGATAAGGGCTGATACGATCAACGTTGTCATTCGGGTGGGGAAAGTTCGATGCCTTTAATTCGACCAATAGGATTTCCTCGATGAATTCAGCCGGGTGGACAACATTCGAGACGATTGATCCACGAAAAGATCCTCATTTAATGCCCTCTGTCTTTCATGCACACTTATCTCTTTGTTCCATCTGTATTATTCAGGGGACTTTTCTCTGGTGTTTTTTTGTAATATCAACGTTGCCGTGCGGGTAAAAAGCAGAGAATTTTAAAAGCCCATAAAATCCTTAATGCTGTTATCTCGCTGTTCCTTTTGACGCCAAGAAATTCGAGCACAGATTTCAATAGATCGCAATGAGCTTGTTTAATAATGTTTAATCCCTGCATTTTTGAAAACTGTAGAGAGTGCACATAGATCACAGGAATTCCCCCGATTTTTTTCAAGAATTTTAACTCACCAAAAACAAGCCCAAAATTTGGTATTTTGTGCTCGTATTTCGTCGGTTAATCTTCTTCAAATGTTCGGGGGAAATTCCTGTGCACTCTCTAGTTTTCAAAAATGCAGGAATTGAACATTACTGAACGAGCTCATTGCACTGAAAAAAAAAAGATTGGTAAAATTAACCATTTTTTCGCGATGTATTTCACACAGCGTCAGCGTCAATTCAGAGTCAATTCTGCCAGAAAAAAGGTAAACGTTACCATGTATTGGAACAAGTAACCATTCCTCTGGCAGAATCGACTTCGAATTCACGCAATGTAAAATACAGCGTGAAGAAATGATAAATGCTACCAATCTTTTTTTTTCAGTGTGCATGGTAGGATCATTGCTTCTGCATCGGAATTTTGTGTGACTTGCATATCGATTGATCAAAAGACCACTTCTTGTTGAAATTTATTCAGATGAAATTGAATCAAGTCGCGAATTATCATTGCAATGCATACTGTCTATCTTTCTGACACGTGGAGCTCCGATGCTTCCTTGGAGAAACCCACTTCAAAACCTTTTTAAGAAACCTTGTTTCGGCCATTCTCTACACACACCACATCTATTGCTTGGTCATGATATCGTGCACGGTTGTCTCTTTAATTTTTAACAATCCTATGGACCTCAGCTGGTTGGAGCTAAGAACATGCTGAGCATGGAAGCAGGAGGTTAAGGATACAAGAGTTGGTTGCATTTTCAGGTAATTAATGCATTAAAATTGGTAAATCAGCAGTCCCAAACCTATAGCATTAAAATTGGTAAATCTAGTGCATCCTAAATGCAATCCTAATGCATCCCAATGCATCCTAATGCAAGCCTAATGCATGGAAATCGGTAATTCAGCAGTCCTAAACCTGCTATTTCAGATCTCGTATCGCAATGGCTCGATCCCCTTGAGTTCCAATCGTGCTGCGCATATTTTGATGATATCCCCGAAAGTGGAAGAGGCCCCCAATTGACAACGAAGGGATAGCACAGCAGACGGTAATGACGGCCCAGGCGGCTCGCCTAGCGCCCTTTTGAGATTGTTCCACGCAATTCAGATGTCAAGAGTGACTTGAGCTTCCAAGTTCTGACGCGCAAGGTTATGGAATCACTCTCCAATCTCTGAGAGGGTGCGAGTCCTCTAACTTTGAATTACCGGGCAGTGCCGTGACGTATTTTGCGATATCTCGATTCATCTACCATTTAAACCAATGAAAAAGGATCGATAACCGGGGTGTCCGCAGCGAGCACCTTAATAATCGATGCTTTACCATAGCTTCAAATGGGGGAATATCGATACTCGATACATTAACGCCTCGCCACTGTTACCGGGGTTTATGAAGTAGAGCTCCCGAATCGTGAAGATCATTTGGGCGTATTTCTATCAAACGGAACTATGTGCATTATGACGTGAGCCCCGTTACACATACATTCTTGTGGGTCTCGAGGGCTCATGTCTTAATGCACATGGTTCCGTTTGACAGAAATACGTCCATTCAACAGCCGACCCGATGTTGTTGATGGATTCGAGAATGACCAATGTGACTGTCCCAGGTAACTGGATACTATGTTTCCAATTTGGTCGGAGGCGAGAATTTTTCTTTAGATGAAAAATCATCTTGGTTGATTGCCACGTGACGCGCTTTTGCCGCCCATCGCAAATCTTGTGATGCAGCCATAAACCGTTTTCATTTTTTAACCCCTACCCCCTTTCTTCTAGTTGAGTATCACTGTACAAAATAGCAAAAAGTTCTTTTTGCGTCGCTCATTTAACAGGGACGCTTATTGATTTGAGAAGAATTGTTTTTCTTCCTCTCTCTAATCTTCTTCTATTATTCCATTTGGGGGCCGTCCCTAAATTGAATCAGTGAGAACGAAAACACACCAACTCGGTAACTCAAAAATGCTCAATTTTCATGAAAAGGAGTCGGTTCAAAAAGGTCATTGAAATTAACGCATGTGTTCCAACTTGGACCTTAAAAGTGTCATTAAGTACTTGTCTTTCGGCACCAAAGATCTTTTTCTTGTGTTAACTTTTTCAACTACTGTGTAGTTTTGCGTGTGTCTTATTATTTTCATTTTTTTGAGTTGGTATGTTTTCGTTCTCACTGATTCAATTAGGTAAGGCTCCAAAGAGGAAGGGGGTTCGTTACTAGCGTTACAGGGGGTGGGAAGGCATAGAGCCGAGCGATACATAAAGAATTAAAGTGATTTTTTCGACTTTCTGCAAAAATTTTCATCGGCCGTCTTCAGAAGTCTTAAAGAATTTCGAAAATATTCTTTGCAATACTTTCACTTTTACTCACTAATAGAAATGCCAATCCGTTCAGTAAATGTAAGGTGATATTTAGATTATTTTTTATTGAAATGGAGGAGGGGTCCGGGCAAGCGTTATGTAATTTTTAGGGGGGTCTAGCGCAGCGTTACGGTACGGAGCGTTACAGGAGGGTATGGGGGTGTCAAAAAACCGCAAATTTAGCGATTCCTAACTAAGGGACTCTTGATGCGACCCTATTTGACATACATTAAGAATCCTGAACACTATCTCCGCCTGTCAAATTAGAGTAAACAACAACCATGTATCACGATACTCAACCTCCGAACCTGTCTATAATGGTCGATTCTGTGCCTCATTCCCCGAAACGCTAACAGTGTACAACCATAATACGAGATGGAAATGTCAAGTTTGATCTGTGGAATTGAAATATGCAGCAGTGCTGTGGCCACAATGGAGGTGGGAAAGCCGAACCCTGTTTTGCCTGCGACGATGTTCCGGCCGAAGCCAGTAAATGCATCGATAATTTGATTCTCGAGTTGTTCCGCTCGTTTTAAATGAAATTATTGCACCGCGCTGCGCGCGGAAGATACGAAACACCCCGAGGCCCCTCGTAAGATGACGCCGTGGCGCTGAGACACGCTTCCAAAACTTGCATCGCTGACAGCGATATTCGAACTTCGCGGTTGCCACTCTTATTCTACTAAATTTGAAATACAATAAATACTCTGAAAATGCGGGGGGGGGGGGGGAATTTAAAATAAAACGGTTGAACCTCTTCGGCCGACCACTTTATTTTTTATTGGACAAACACAACTTTAAAAAAAAAAAAAAAAAAAAAAAAGTGACCCGGCGTCACACAGGGGTTTTGGAATTCGGGACCTGCATGGAAAATGCTTAAAAGTGACGCCAGCTCTTCCACTTACTCTGCCACTGACTCTATGTACTCTATGATCCCAAACTGCCGTGTAGCTTTTGTTTGATCTCACGTTTAGGTTTTTTTTTTTTTTAAATAAGACAAAATGTTTGTATCTTCTACAACAACAGTGACTAAATTGTAAGTTTCTAGTCACGTACATAGATCTCTACCTTGCAGGTAGTCATAAATACACAACGGAGTTCACAATTATTCTTCCCCTTGAATTTAGTGTAGACGACTGGAGAAAAGGATACGACTTTATTTCTAAGTGGAAATATTGACTTAAAAAAATAGATGGAGATAGAAAAACAAAGACGCGTGAACAAGGGAAAAACGGTCATAAAAGTTTCCGTATAGCTCATACTTTTCTTAATATTTTCGCATATTATTACAAATAAATTGTCACCTATGAAAATTCTGTCTCCTTGCATTCATTTTTTGCGATCGTATACTGTCATGGATCCTAAATTAAACTCTATCAAAGGAAGCAGAAGGCATGAAGCAATTGTATTGCCTTCTGCGTAACACAAACGATATAACCATGAAAATGAAGGAGCAATCAGGTTCAGTTGTTATTACGACGCCATCGGTACCTTGGGTTCTCCCTCTGTCAAAATCAAGAAAAAATGAACGCCTTTATATGAAAAGGAACTCTATCTATTCTGATATGACGCCTGAGATCCATAATAGCACGTTTATTTTGGGGGCTTTCATCACAGTGGAAGTTCCCTTCCATTTAAATGCGAAGAAATGATATCATATCATGAGCGTTTTCAGCCTCATGAGAAAAACAAAGAGAGCGAAAAATAATTCTCCTCGCAAGGAATGGAGCGACTTTGAAGAGAAGAATCTCCAAGACAATAATAGCAAGGAAAGCATAATCGACTATCGATATTTCATCATTTGAAGCTGTAGTGAAGAATCGATTATTGAGGCGTCCATTACGAACACTCCAATAATCGATCCTTTCACGTAGGTTAAATGTCAGCTTAACCGACCTATCGCAAAGTGCGACGCGCCACTCTGGGACAAGGTCGCGACAAACGTTTTCAGCGACTCTCGAACTGAGTCTAACCTGTATTAAAGTCTGATTGAACACACGTACGAGGAACTGAGGCGAGTCGATGCTGCTGTGCTAAGGAAAAACGCCGTATGAACCTTCAGACGTTGCCAAATTTCCTCCAATAAAAATCGAATTTACTGAGAAATAATTGTGAATATTTGTTTCCAAAATTTTGACACAATGTTTTACGCAATTTAGTCTGAAATGTCTGAAAGTTTCGAGGGAACATATGCATAAATTTCGTCCAGAATGCATGTTTTATCGAAGGAAATTTGGCAACTCTCGAAAGTTCATACGGCATTCTTGCTTAGCACGGTAGTATGCGCGGAGGGTGAGAAACTTTCGACGATGGCACTTATGAGACCACTCGAATATGAATTTGAACACAAAGTTAACCTCGCTGCCGCAACTTATGGCCCGCTCTTTTCCTTATTGAAAAATTTTGCTTACGAGGAGACCGCTCATTCGCGACTAGTCCTCACCTCTCTCCTTCGCGGAATTGCTTCCTTTGAAGTGAGTTACAGAAATACATATTTATCTCGCTGCTGCCTCTGCGGAGAAAACATATTTTGGAGGCTTCGCATAGGAACCCACGCACGGTGAAAGTATGCTGCGTATGGATATCGATGGTGAAACTACCAGACCACGTATCTCGTTTGCGGTGTTTCAAAATCTCCTCTCACATTTTATTTTTGTAAAGGAAAAGACCAGTATCATTCATTGAAGTTTTCGCAGCTTTTCCATCACTCAAAGAAGAAAAATCACGGAAGTTTTCAAGAATTGACGTTGAGTTGTTTTCCATCTAAAAAATGAAGTATGACAGGAAGTCTGCGACGTCGCAAACCGAGATACGTGGTCTGGTAGTTTCACCGTCGATATGGTATCAACTATTGACAGGTAGTCTGCTAATCCGGAAAGTTCGGAAATATTACTGATTTTTAAGGGCGATCCGAAAGTACTGAAAAAGTGTGGAGTTTCACAAGAAGATCCGGAATTTTGCCTTCATGCCACGCGTATTTTGTAATAAAGGCTGGAAAGAGCCAGCCAGGTTAGCTTAGTGGTCGCAGCGCGTCTGCTTTTAGGTCAACAGGTCCCGGGTTCAACTCCCGGTATTGGGGTGGTACCACAATTTTAGAGGATAACCCCTTTTGCTCCGTGGAGTCATCACTGATATGTGTTTGTTTTTTGGACAAATTATCTTCTTCCTTCTTCTTTTTTTATTAAAAAAAAAGTTATAAGATTAATATTCTTCGCTTAGATTAATCGTAGTATGACTTTCCTACTCACAAACATCCTTGATGCATCGGAAGAGCGAGTGGAAACTGCCATCTCCGAACCTTATATATCTTAAAGTTATATGCAATTAGGCAACATTCAAAGGCGGAAACACCTGCTTGTGCCGCGGGAAGGAAATTAGAGCTCAAGCAACTCTTGCTCTTTTGCTCAGTTCAAAATTTTTTATGCCACCGGTAATTCTAAGTTTTAAAGAAACGGATGTTTGCTTTATCCACACTCAGAGCAAATGCCAAGGGAGTTGAAGGGAGGCAAGAAGCTGCGCACTGTGGAACGGACCGGAACGAAATAATCTCCAAGTTTTTCACTGGCGAGGTTGTCGGAGGAAAAGTGTTAAGCAAGTTTCGAGGATCGGTCCAACTCGTGTTTGATGTCGTGCTCAGTGATTGCCACTGAATTTTAAGAGTCAGGAGAGTAGTTAGTAAAAGGAGGACTCTTGTTGAAGATGTGAAATTTAAATCATTCAGAATGCGAACCAAGCAATTTCAACAGATGAGCGCGACCTATCAAGGTCTATATTAACTGAGGGTATATCAATTATGAAAAATGAACAGAAAATTAATACATGTCTTGATTGCAAGGATAGATACTTCTGGAAAAGCCAATACGGCTCTTACAGACCATGACCACCATCTTGAATTTTGAAGTTTGAAAATTCGAAAAAAAATCAAGTTTATCGTCAAAAAATATTCCCTGATACCGAGTTTTACCGATATCAATCGCACAGGAGCCGAGATAGCATTTCAAGGCATGTCCGTCATATTAGATTTCGGAGTTTTGAAAATATAATCAGGAATTTGAGTTTCCTGTAAAGAAAAATAACCCTCGGTACTTAACGGGAGCGCTTAAAGAGTATAAAAGTGTATATAAGAGTGTATAGTAAAGGTTTTCCGCAGAGGAGTTTGTTTCTTTGGCTACATTTATAATAATAAATCTTCCTTTTTAAATCAATTGAAATTGAAATTTTTGTCACGGGCGATAATGGGCATTAAACATACTAGATAATTTGAAATACAGCAGGTAACAGATTAACATGCCTCGTTTGGGAGCGCAATTTACTTGAGTTAGGTTCGAACCTAAGAATACAACTATTTAAACTCTGGTGTGTTGCACAGTATCACGCTCATTTGAAGGCGTTTTATATTGGTCCGACCGCGACCTACGAAGAGTTGAGTCTTGCTGTGTTGATTTAGAGTGCTATTTGAGCTGCATATTTTAATGCAAAAAGGTGAGTAATTTGAGCCTAAAATGACATTTCAGATAAAAACAAACTTTAGTGATCAACGGCATTGATCTACAATAGACCAAGAGACACTGCAGAGACGTGACAGGTAGTAGGAATGTGCAACTTCGAATGGTCAGTTTACGAGATGTCTGCCGATAAAAATGTTCGTTGCACTAATGTCGGCTTGAAAGTATTCATTCGAAAAACAAAATTTACAATGCTTTAGTGGATTCCAAGGCTCATTCACTTTTTTAGTCGTAGTTTCAAAGGTCCTTCGGGTAACAATGCTGTCAATCTAGGTCACGAACTTGACTTGCTACCGGCATCGAATTGATTTTTACCACAAACGCTTAACCTTATCACCGACTATTGAAATAGATGTGAGCTAGACTCTACTATAAGCATCGTAGTGCAACAAACATTTTTTTTTCATGCTTGAGATGAAATTCACCATTTTTCTAATCATTTTAAGGCCAGAACTGAGAGTAGAAATACGAAGAACTAGCATTTTTCCAGTGAGTAAATCGAAAAATAAAGAACATATCTTTGCTTCCTCAAATGAGGTGTACCTAAACAAAACGCAGCTTAATGCGGGGTACTACTTTACAGTGAGTGCCCATGACACCGATGGCTCCTATTGTGAAGCCATTAGACAATTTAACTAATTTATTTTGCATTTGCTAACTTTGTGTTGCATCTGCTTTTCTTGTAGTATGTATGTTTTTGTATGAATGATGAGGATAACGTAGGATTGTAATTGAGAAGCGTAGGTTAAGGTCTGAATGTATTTATTAACTAAAAACAAAATCTTATAATATTAGTTTTAAGATTAGCTTTAAGCTTAAGCTAACATCCATGTAATTAATGCCCCGTAAGGGGCAGTAGTACATTTTATTATATAAAAAAAAAAAAAAAAAAAAAAAAATGAAGTGAACTTTTTGCTGGAATCACGGCGGTGAGCAATCGAGCGGGCAACATGGCTTGGCAATGAAACTAATTAAGGCGTATTAACGCTCACCTAAAGCATTGCATTAGCCCGCTCGGGCGTTCTTTGCCGCGGCATCGCGGGTTTCAGCTGCGACGTCGATAGATGAGCCCGAGATAGCCCTGATCCCCGATAGAACCGTCCAGAGAGAGTCCACCTCGCACCACATGGCAACTACAGATGGTCAATATCCAGTAATTCGGTAATGCTATTACGATAGCACTTCTTTGCCCATTTACTGTTATATTCCGCCTTTACTCCAACCGCTGGAGCGCAGCGAATCTCAGCCCTTCCGCTGAACTCATTTTCCCGATATAATGCATCGGTGAAAGGTGGGATTCTGGAGTCAATGGTAACGTTGTCTGGATTCCCACACATAAAATCAAGCCCTTTGATGGTGATAGAATCCCAATACCGGTGAATCGGGTTTAGGGCCGATGCATATCAGGGTGTTGAAGAGCCACTGCAACTCCCCTCTCCCCGTTTGGATCTGCAATTTTTCTTGAGCCGTCTCTGCCGCTCTGCGACACCCAACCGCCACATAACCCTGTCCCTCGAAAGCCTCGCGGGGGGCTGACATTCCCTCAGTTTCGTTTAACCGCACATCGCCATCTTTTCACAGTGCGTCCTCTCTGTCTCCTCCCAGAAAAGACCCAATCAAGCTTCTGTTTTGGCAGCCTTTCTTCGAATTTCCCTCCTGTTACGTTCCCTTTCTAAAAGAATTACAGGAGTCAATTTTTTTTATGTCTGTTTGAAAAGTTTCAAAGTTTCCAAAGACTCAAAAATTGCATTGTCGGTACTCATCGTCAAATAGAACAATCCTGTGTGGTGAGATGGTAGTCTGCGGTCATTTTATATTTTACGTGAAGTAATATCGAATGGTGGGAGTGGTGACTTATCTACTGTGGCCAATTAGATTTTTGTGGCCGTATACTTAGTTTTTGAAGCAAAAAACTAGAGTAGCCACAATTTCCTCCAAAGTGGGTGGTATAAAGAACGGAGATTGTAAGCGATTTAAAGGCAGAGAGAACTGTCCTCCTAGCTGTAGCAAAGTTTGCAATTGTCATTTCCGTAGTTATTTGAACGGAGAGTTACACAGCATTTGAACAAAAAGTTAAATGAAAACTTACATGAGACGGCATGTTCAAGTTCCCATCTTTTTGCGCAATTTTTGTTCGCGTGTACCCATCTCACCATCAATTGAAGGGCTTGGAGGACAAGGTGCACAAGTGCAGTTTTTTATATTTCAAGAAATGTGTGTTTAAAGTTTCAATATTGCAGGAGTCTTATGGCGAAAAGAATGTTCAAACTCACTTTTTGATGCATAATCGTCGGATATCAGTAGTAAATTTTTCCCAGAATATTTTTCAAGACTAGTTTTAATTGAAATCACTTAATCCCTCAATTTTTGGAAAAATTGCACTTGTGCGCCTTGTCCTCCAAGGCCATCGACTATTTAACAATAATGCTATGTCGCGAGAAAAGTTACACCGCGTATGAACAGAACTTTAACTGATCGTCCTTCCCGTAATCCGTTCTCTTTCTATAGGTAGATCGAAAAAACACTAATATTCTAACACAATGTAAAAGCGAGCGTCATTTAGATTCTCAATGGAGGGAAGTTTATTTTGTTATTTTTATTATCCCCAGGTTCTGCATTGCCGCTTGAAAATGTTGCCACAATGATTACGTCGAAACTGCACGTGGTCAAATGAGATGAGATAGTGCGATGACCTTTGGCGTTGCTTTTTCATCGTACGTGACAACGTTTCATATGAGCGAGGGTCGGTACACCGGAGTATAAAGATGGGGATTTAATTACCCCCCTCCTCCCGCAACGTGGCAGGGGCAAGGTTACCTGCGGAAGGGGGAGGGCTGGTGTAGAGGTTCAACGTTTTCATTAATCACGAAGTTCGAACGATACCGCTTGAGATTTTATGTTTTCATCAATCAAAACTTTTAAATGTGCATCGTCGCAAAAATAACAAGCCCTGGAGGGAGTTTCTCTTGCTGTCATTGTTGCCTTTGTCGTCATTCTGTAGCAATAATGCCCGAAAATGATGATGTTAACTTTGTTTGATTTGTGATGGCAGTCAGGCGAAATGGATCTTTAGGTTTAAAAAAATCACATAAATTCATCACTTCTTACGATTGTTAGAACAAGCTCAGTCGTCAGTATTTTCGTTTTCCGAACCTAATCTAACCTCCAGCACTCTGTAAAGTTATAAAACTAGAACTTCAGCTGTTTTTCCTCCTCTCTCTCTTCTTTTACTCCTGACTTCTTCTCAATATGAATTGGTTACCTTGCGATGTTTCTCAGCTGAAACGTAGATGGAGCAGAGAATGGAAGAGAAGGCCCAAATTTTCAAAGGCAGCCTCTATTTGAGCAAATGCGTGGCGTGCTTTGCGATGTATCGATTGATCAACCATTTTATCCTACGAAAAAGGATCGATTAACAGGATGTTCGCAACAAACACCTTAATAATCGATTCTTTACCGTGCTTTTAAATGGGAGGTATCGATCATTCACGCCTCGCCACTGGGTGTGAGCAAATGGGTTTAATTTGTATTGAATTCTCACGCCTAATAGGGATGGATAAGATTAGACTCTTCGTTAAAAGCGTTTTTCCCTCAAAATGTCGGCCTCCCTCGCTTCCCCACGTGTGCACCTGCGGGCCGCGAGGGCCTTTAAAAGTTGAAAGAGAGAGGTATTTTTTAATACCGGCGGAAGAAATCCTCGATGCCGTGTACAATGGAAAGAAATGAGGCCAATGCTAAAAGCGCTCAGATAACTTCGTTTTCATCGGGAAGATTTCACGGAATTTTCTCGACTTCTAATACAATACTTGTTTTCTTCCTCTACGACCAGATTATATCTTCGGTAGTACGATTAACCGGTACCCTCTCGTGTATTCTCTGCAATACCCTAATTATCTTACTCAGCGGCGTGGCGTGAATTGCGATATATCGATTGTGATGTCATTTAAACCTATGGAAAAGGATCGATTAACAGGGTGTTCCTGTTCGCGGCGAACACCTTAATAATCGATTATTTATCATAGGTTTAAATGACATAACAATCGATAAATCGCAATTGACGCCACGCCACTGATCTTACTCTATAATATAAGAACGTAAGATTTACGCGTAACTTACAACTCCTGGGACGCGAAGCGCTTCGGAGAGTTGGATTGCGAAGCGGTAGAGGGCGAACCCCTAGTTTTTTAATACGGACGAAAAATACGACGCTAAATCCTTAATAACAAGCATACAACTGTTCGTGCGTAACTTGTTGCATACTTAAAAAGTGAAGGCGTTCTCGTTATTTGGTTCATTTTTATACTTTTAAAATAATACGGACACAGTAATACAGCATACCAAGGTTCATAAGCGTTGATAATTTAAAATGTATGTCTAGGGGACAACTCCTCCTGGCCGCTTCAAGCCACATGCGTTACGCGTTATACTCTCATGATTATATCGTGTGTAGAGTAAGATACTTGCCTTTTCATTTTTGGCATTTATCTCAAGGTCCAAAGTAAGTTTTTAAATCAAGAGATGTTTAGAACCTCACTGGAAAAAAAAAAAAAAAAACATTGGATCTAGAGTCCAGACTCTTAAAAACATCAACAAGAAAAAATATTCTTGATTCAATCAGATTTAAGCTTAAATCAAGGACCAAGCCAAGCCTCCTCATTTTAGCGGATTTCCATTTGATTTATGCTTAAATCTGATTGAATCAAGAGTCCATTTTCTTTTCAATGTTTTCAAGAGTCTGGACTCTAGATCCAATGTGTTTTTTTTTCCCAGTGCTAATTTCTCGGAAGTATTATTCGTTTAAATACATAAAAAATGCAGTGAAAACTCATAAAGAAAATCAGGAGGTGTTTGCATCTTGAGGATTGTGTACCCTGTGACGTAGGTCGGTACAATCTGGTCAGCCAAATCCGGAATTCGAAGTATGAAAAACGGACCATAACGTCCGATTTTTTTGCTTACATCAACTTAAGATGTAATTTCAAACACTTCATGTAGAATGAATTTTTTCTATAAACTACACAATTTCCGAGAAAATCGATGATAATAGTCGCCGTACCGACCTACGTCATCAAAAAAATTCTAAGATGCCCGAAATGCAAACACCTCCTTTTTTTCTCAATGGTGAAAACTAGCGTGAGTGATCGAGTAACAATATCTCCCTATTTGAAACTATGGTAATGAATCAATTATAATGGTGTTCGTCGCGAACAATCTGTTTTTCGATCCTTTTTTATCGGTTTAAATGGTAGATCGATCGATAAATCGCAATGAATCAATTTTTATTTTTATAATACTATAAAACTTAGGGTAATTTTATTTATCTCTTTTTCTTTCTTTATTTTGATTATCAATGTTTTGGGACTGGTCCCCTATGTTTTCTCTTGTTCTGCTCATGTTGTGTTTTCTATTAGTTTTGAGTTTCCTATTCGGGAGGTTTTCATTGTTTTGTCTTGATTTTAAGCACGTCACGCCACTGAAGAAATCCTATCGTTGATTGTTACAGGACTACGAGGTGGATCTGTACCTACGACAGAAGTGGCAAGACGAGCGTCTCAAACACTCAGCCATTACCGAGTCTCTGGACCTGAACGATCCGAACTTAGTGAAAGCCATCTGGAAACCCGAGGTCTACTTTCCGAATGCTAAACATGCCGAGTTCCAGTTCGTCACCGTTCCCAACGTTCTTGTCCGGATAAATCCCGACGGGGAAATCTTGTACATGTTGAGGTAAGTTACATTGGCGGATCTAGCAAATTGGCAACACTGTTTTTCTCCATTTAAACCTATGGAAATGTATCGATTTTTGGAGGGGCCAAGTGCCCCGACCAGAATCGATTCTTTAACATAGGTTTAAATGGAGGGAATCCGTTGTTGCCAAATTGCTGGATCCGCCCCTGTAAGTAATAAATCGCAATACATATCGATGTTGAAACGCTCAAACCACGTATCCCGATTTTCGATGTTGCAGACTTCCTGCCATACTTTATATTTAAACAAAGAAATAATCAACATCGATTCATGAAAACTTCCGTGTTTTTTCCTCTCTATACTTAGGAAACTCTGAGGAAATTTCAAGAAGTGATTTTGAAATTTTCTCCCTCGAAAAAATAAAAAAGGAGCAGAGGTTTTAAAACACTGCAAACGAGATACGTGGTCTGGTAGTTTCACCGTCGATATGAAAATTACTGTAACTTCTATATTTTTGAAAGAGGAGTGCAAAAGTCACAGAAGACTATACGTATTTTTCGGGTGGATATAAAATTTATGGTAAAACTATCAAGCCGTCTTGTTACGGACTTTGATGGCGATATTTAAAAATTTCCGCTTATATTTTATATTTTCGAGAGGATACTGTTCTACTTTTAAGAAAGAACTTTTCAGAGAATGTTGTTGGAAGAGTGAAAAAAGGATCAAGCAACACTTTGTGCATTAAAAGTGCTTAGATTTTCTTCAGAAAAATAAAATGTGACAGGAAATTTGCAACGTCTCAAACCGAGATCCATGAGACGATACTTCTACCACTGGAATGGGTCCGTGGCGTGTATCGCAGAATTTCGTTATGATGGTCAACCCTCCTGAATAGCACAGCTCATAAAATTACTTGCGCAAAAAATGTTAGCTGATAATTTTTATAAAGAGCCTCCCAAAATTTCGCCCCTTTTTCGGTATTCGATTCGACCATCGAACCAAGGTTTAAGTGGAAGCTTATAATAACAGAAAACTCAGGAAAAAATTTCAAGATGAGTATAGGAACCGTTTTCGAGTTACGGGGGGGGGGGGGGGGCAAATGAGTCAAACTCCGGCCTTATTTTTCGCTATTTTCTTGTTGAATTGATGTGCCTACGGGGTCGTTAGCGTTGTTTACGCATGTTATACACACCGGTTCCTACGTATTTTTACACGCAAAATCTAGTTTTAATGCTGACGAGTCAATATATCGATTGGTTATATCGATTTTTTAAGATTCTTTACGGAAAATCGACGATTTTTTTAGATTGGAATTGTTCATTTTTGATTCATGGATGCCTAAATGCACCTAATAAGACTGCAGTACACCGAGACCTAAGTATTTTTTCTTGTAGAATCGATTTTTAACGTTAACGAGTCGATTTATCAATCGATATAAACGATTGCTTATATCGAGTTTTTGCGATTTTTTAGGAAAATCAATGACATACTGGTATTGAAATTGGTTATTCTCCATCCGAGAAAAACCAAATTTTGGGTTGGAACACAATTCCGGTCGGGTGATTTTCTAGTTAAGTCAAGTTTTCGACTGGGGCACATTCCCGGTCCAGTAGAAATTAAGATTTTCGATTTCCGGTCAAGTGAAATTTCGGGTGAATAACGAATCCCGTTGATTGTGGTTTCCGGTCGGTCAGATTTTCGATCGAATCAAATTTTCAGTCTAGTCAAATTTTCGTAATTTAAAGATTCAGTTAAGTGAATCAAGTGTCCCGTTTAATTGAACGCTCAAAATTGTTTAATTGACGATTTGCGTTGTTCAGGAAGATCGTCGATTTTTGAATCCAAGAATTCCGAGGGATGCACCAGAAACAAAAAAGAAACACACATGCTGATTAGAAGAGAGAAAAGTACATGTAATCTTAAAGATGGAAATAAATATCTCTGAAATCTTTTTCAGTGTATAAGTCGCAGGGAGTCAGCAATCGCCGGCAATTTGCAAGCTCCGTACTTGTCAATTCGTCAAATTGTAATTATCATGTATTAAAGCTTTCTTTCACGCCTTCAAATCCAGCGATACTCTCCGCTTTGCCAAGGAGTTAGTTTAGTTGCTTAACCGAACCTAACACAGATTATTGATGACATTTCACGAACTCGCGAGTGTGCTAGCTGGCACCATGTATCGAGGGAGAAGGGGCTAGTGTATGATTGAATTCAAAGCATAATCATCCCTACTTTCAATCTCGTTTTTTCACTTTAAAACGATTTAATTTGTTAATGAAACACGAATTGCTTGCAATTTGCCGGCGATTGCTAATTGCCTGCAACATATATACCTGAGAATGTTTGTGAAGAAATTAATGAGAAAAAAATTACTGACTGAACAATCACAATCACTGCCTGTGCAAATGTTAATTAAACAATACTAAAGCACTTTATCGATGGTGAAAGTGCAGAAGTGCGAATCTCGGAAAAAACGATTTTCCAGGAGAGTAAAAAAACTGTCTGCATTCCTCTTTATTGTCGGTAGAAGGGTAATAATTCTTGAGGATAGCAAGAATAAGATGTTTTTTCAAACTCATCAGCAGTTTCAATGATTTCTCGAACTATTTGAAAATACGGCAGAAATGCCTGGATTCGCGTTTTTGGCACTAAGAATCCACACTTCATCAGGAGATACGCATTTTTGCAATTAGTGTTTTAAACTTGTTGGTGGATTTGGATCCATTAAAAACTGAAAAAAGGGTTTCACACTTAAAATTCCTTATCAGATAAGATTTAGTTGGTCATCGATGCTCCATCCATCCACGTTTTACGCTTTCCTATGGACCAGTGGACAAAGTACCTTTTCATTAATTTTAATTATTCACAGTTAATCAAAGAAAACTCATTTTATCCGTGCGAAAATTTTCATATTCACAACCGCTTTTGAGTAAGTTGCGATCTTGTAAACGGCGACTCTTTCAGTTTCGCTTCAGAATATGGTGACCGAACCAATGAACTTAAAATACACAATTTGATCCAGCCGCCTGCACTTTCTTCTTTGAAATAAGACGTAAAGGAAAAAACAATCTTGCTATTTTTTCAAAATAATATTCCCTAGCATTTTTCGAATATGCGGCTCAATTTGAAACTCGAAATTGTAAACTTTTTGGTCAACATCAATAATCAAGGCCACTCACAGTGGATACAGAAGAGCGCCTTCAAATCATTCCGTAAACATAATGCAAAATTCTGATACCACTATTCGTGCGTCAAGGTAGTCATTTTGCATACCCGGCCATTTGAAGGCGATTCATTGACTTCAGGCAACGGGGTACGAATTACAGTGTCACCTGCATTCTCAGGAGCCAGAACCGAGGGCACCCCCCTCGCAACCAACAGGCCCCGCACCGGGGCTGCCCCCCTTGGCAACCAAGAGGCCCGCATCGGGGCTGCCCCCCCGGCAGCCAAGAAGCCCCGGACCGGGGCTGCCCCCCCTGGCGACCAAGAGGCCCCGGACAAGGCTGCCCCCCTTGGCAACCAGGAGGCCCCGCACCGCGGCTGCCCCCCCTGGCAACCAAAATGCCCCGCAACGGGGCTGACCCCCCTGGCAACCAAGAGGCCCCGCACCGGGGCTGCCCCCCCTGGCAACCAAGAAGCCCCGGACTGGGGCTGCCCCCCTGGCAACCAAGAGGCCCCGCACCGGGGCTGCTCCCCTTGGCAACCAAGAGGCCCAAACCCGGGGCTGCCCCCCTGGCAACCAAGACCCCGGACCGGGGCTGCCCCCCCTGGCAACCAAGAGGCCCCGCACTAGGGCTGCTCCGCCTGGCAACCAAGAGGCCCTAACCGGGGCTGCCCCCCTGGCAACCAAGGAGTCCCGGACCGGGGCTGCCCCCCCTGGCAACCAAGGAGGCCCCGCAGCGGGGCTGCTCCTCCTGGCAACCGAGAGGCCCCGCACCGGGGCTGCTCCCCCTGGCAACCGAGAGGTCCAAACCCGGGGCTGCCCCCCCTGGCAACCAAGAGGCCCCGCACCGGGGCTGCCCCCCTGGCAACCAAGGAGCCCGGACCGGGGCTGCCCCCCCCTGGCAACCGAGAGGCCCCGCACCGGGGCTACCCCCCCTGGCAACCAAGAGGCCCCGCACCGGGGCTGCTCCCCCTGGCAACCGAGAGGTCCAAACCCGGGGCTGCCCCCCCTGGCAACCAAGAGGCCCCGCACCGGGGCTGCCCCCCTGGCAACTGCGAAATCAATTGCGGGGGCTGCCTACCTCACACACGGAAATCTGACCGACAGAAAACCCAAATCCACGGGATTTGTTATCCACTTGAAACACTTGACCGGAAATCGAAAATCTTACACACACGAACACTACTGTGTTGGAGAGCTCGCCTTTGGGAAACTATTAACAACTATTAATGCTTTTTTCTAAAATTGTATACGTATTAAATGAATCTTTACCCAATTATCAGAGGTTACATGCCGATGCAAAATGTTATGACGTAATTTCATAAGTCAAATTTTTCACATTTCAATAAATAAAGAGAAATAAAGAGAGAGAAATGGAATTATCTTTTATGAATGTGATTTTGCGGCAAATGTTGCAATGGCTATTTTTGCCATCGCATTTTTGTTTCTGGCTTTCATCGTTGATAAGCTTTTTCTTAACTTGTCAACAATGTAATGAAACCATATGATTTAATTTTAATTTTTTTTTTTTTTAAATCAAGTCGCCAACTTGAATTAAGGTTATACTTTGTTAAGCTGGCAGTCTGAAATTCTGAATTTTTATCGGCACAGAGTTCAAAGAAACTATAATTGAGCACGGTTCGGAGGAACGTTTCTGCCATAATTCTTACACAATACTTATGGTATACACTAAGAGCGGAAAAGGAACTCACTTGAATTTTAGCGTGGAGCTCGAAAGACCACTTCAAGTCTTTGTATGCGAGTGGCTCAATGGAGCACATCACGCCTTTGTATGTATGCGGTGGCTCAATGGAGCACCTCGCGCACTATAAATAGCACGGAGCTCGAAAGAGCACTTCATGCATCTGTATTTTAAGGTTAAAACGAACTCTAAAGAAACTCAATGCGAGGCTCAAACGAACTCTCAAGCATTCTTAATGCGAGGCTCAAACGAACTCCCAAGCATTCTTAATGCGAGGGGCTCAAACGAATCCTAAAGCATTCTTAATATGAGGTTTAAACAAACTCTGAAAGGATCCCAATGCGAGTCTCAACCGAGCTCTCAAGCATGCAATTATTTTGAGGTTAATTAACCTTCTATGGTACCAATAACGGCAATCTTAAGGATTATCCATTAATTATGCGCAAATCTCAATCTTAGTCTTAGTAACTTAAAATTAATTGAACAAATTATTAAATCACGTCGAGGTCACCATGTTTTTTATTTTAAGAAATAATAACAATTGCAAGTACAACTGCACACAAAAACTGCATTGAAAAGATAAGAGGATGATAACATACAATTAGGTAATTTGCTATAAAACCATAGCAACATGCTATGATATACTCGGCCACTGGAAAGTGCTGCTCTCTAGTGTAGCAAACGAGGAACAATTAATCCTCAGTTGAATGAGGGAACGGAAATGTTCGACGGAGGAAAACTGTAACCCGCGAAAATTCAACTTTTAGACCTTGAAATCAATGGGATTTTGGCCGTTCCTCCGACGGCAACGAGAACCATCCATTTGTCGCCACGGACACTACCAATGCTAAAAGAAATCGATCGCAAAGAGCTCTCCCGAGTGGGCGAGCTCAAAATCTTAATTTCTACTGGACCGGGAATGTGCCCCAGTCGAAAACTTGACTTAACTAGAAAATCACCCGACCGGAATTGTGTTCCAACCCAAAATTTGGTTTTTCTCGGATGGAGAATAACCAATTTTAATACCAATATGTCATTGATTTTTCATAAAAAATTGCAAAAATTTGGTATAAGCGATTGAGGTATCGACTCGTTAACATTAAAAATCGACTCTACAAGAAAAAATACTTAGGTCTCGGTGTACTGCAGTCTTATTAGGTGCATTTAGTCATCCATGAATCAAAAATGAACAATTCCAATCCAAAAAAATCGTCGATTTTCCGTAAAGAATCTTAAAAAATCGATATACCCGATCGATACATCGACTCGTCAACATTAAAATTAGATTTTGCGTGTAAAAATACGTAGGAACCGGTGTGTATAACATGTGTAAACAACGCTAACGACCCCGTAGACTCATCAATTCAACAAGAAAATAGCGAAAAATAAGGCCGGAGTTTGACTCATTTGCCCCCCCCCCCCCCCCCCCCCGGTAACTCAAATTCAGTTCCTTTACTCATCTTGAAATTTTTTCCTGAGTTTTCTGTTATTATAAGCTTCCACTTTAACCTTGGTTTGATGGTCGAATACCGATAAAGGGGCGAAAGTCAGCGATTATTTTGGGAGGCTCTTTGAAAGTTTTATGTAAAAAAAAAGAAAAAAAATTGACATCGGAGTCATTGGGTGGCAAGAATTTCACTTTGAAAACTCGTGATACAAAATACCTACTCGGAAAAATAGGAAAGAACATATGTTTACGTATTTTTCTTGCAATTAAAACATTAAATGCTAACATATTTTTTTGGTCTAATTTTTTCATTTTTCATGGTTTTGAAGATGTATTTTTTGTCCTTTCTCTGTTGTAAATTTTAAGTTTTTGATGTGTTTGAGCTGGAACACTTGCCGATAGGCACTGCCTCTCGAATAGAACCAACGCTGGCTACCTGCATCCATTGCCCGTGAAAATAAGCTGTAGAAATACCTAGGTCATCAAGATTGAAATTTTCTCCCCAGGAAAAGAAATGCTATGTTTTGCACAGCTAGGTCATTAAATTCTGCAGCTATTTTTCCGAGATGAATCTGAATACCATCATCATTTAAGTGCCTCTTAATGAAACAAATGATGGGAAAAAAATTACGCGAAAGCAGCAGTACCGCTCGAAAACAAATCAAATACAGATCTCGCAAAACAAGAAAGTCGGTTTTGCCCTCTTGGCCATGCGTTGCCGTGCCGATGTTAACATTCTCGGGCGTAATCCAGAGAAAGGCGGAAAATTTAATTAAATCGGCAACCGGGTTCCCCCTTTTCATTCGCCTTCTCTCTCCTCTCCCTGTCTGATGCTAATTGCCGGATTAAATGTCGGAGAGGTGAATTAAAAGATCCTCGCAAAAAAGTTTCTTCGCCACTTTGCCAGAGGGACCGCTTGCCAGAAATATGAATCCCTATCTTACACTGGGAAAAAAAACACATTGGATCTAGAGTCCAGACTCTTGAAAACATTGACAAGAAAAAGGACTCTTGATTCAATCAGATTTAAGCTTGAATCAAAAGGAAATCCGCTCCAATTAAGAGGCTTGGTTATTGATTTAAGCTTAAAGCTGATTGAATCAAGATTATTTTTTCTTATCGATGTTTTTAAGAGTCTGGACTCTAGATCCAATGTGTTTTTTTTTTTTTCAGTTTATATGAAATCTCTGTCGTGATGACGTCTCAAAATTGTCGCATTTGTCTTGCAACGATCGGGGAAAGGTATTGTAGATTAATTGTAGAAAAACGTGAACGGCACTCGCTGACCCCGGCAGTCTCGAAAATGTCACATTTTATTCCTTATATTTTCATACACCAACACATGAAGAAAGTTCAGTTATATAAGCCGGAGTGCGATTTTCTGTATTCGCCGCACTATTCGATTTATAAAAAATTCTTTCGGTTCTAGTGACCATATCCTAATTTTATGCAGCCGAACTATTTTTTAAGTTCGGTTGTATGAACCGAAGTGCAGTTGTATGAACGGAGAGTCCGGTTTGGACGGTTAAGTTACACGAGTGCTAAGGAAGTATAAGCCATTCAGAGGCGGATCCAGCCATATGGCAACACTGGATTTCCGCCATTTAAACCTATGCTAAATAATCGACTCTTGTCGGAGCACTTGGCCCCTCCAAGAATCGATACATTTTCATAGCTTTAAATAGAGAAAAGGCAATGTTGCCAATTTGCTGGATCCGCCAATGACGCCATTCGAGCAGTCAGACGTTTGCACGGCAGTATGTATAGGGTCATGAGGCGCACACACTCTGCACTGGTATTTAACTGAACTTTTTCCTCAGTGCGGCATTAATAGTAATTGTCTTTTGGAGAACAAAATTAATTGCGATTTTATCACAAAAATTGTACATATGTCTCCTTTTTTCCAGGCTGAAGTTGACATTCTCCTGCATGATGGACCTATCGAAATTCCCTCTAGACAGCCAAGTCTGCACGATGGAGGTTGCCAGCTGTAAGTGCCTACCCATGTTTTCATTCGACGCTTCAAAGGTCTATTTATGAATGGGGCAATTTTTAAAACAAACTCGCAGTCGATCGATTGAATCATTTTTTAATTCTGAACGTATAGTAAAATCCGAAAATACTTGTTGTAATATCAAAGAGAAATATTCATGATTATCCTTTTGTAATTCATATGTAAAGGGGATAAATTTCAGCGTTTGAGAGTTTATACAGCGACTTTCCTTTCTGATTTTTTTTGTTACACGGTTATTGCGTCTTTTTTGAAGAGGTGAGGAGTGATAAAGCTCTGAAAAACCTCAGCTGATACGGGCGCAACTCGCGCCGTTAATAGTAGCGCCTTCATGCAACTATTCGTGCTCAATGGATGACCGTGTTGCATAGCATGAAAATGAAGGCGTTTTCACTTTCCGCACTTAGTTCCGCGCCTGTCACGTCGGCGACGCACTATCAATAGAAATTCACTTTTTTAAAAAAAAAAGTGACCCGCCGTTCTGATGTGTCATTGAAAAACGCCGCATGAACATTCGGATGTCGCCAAATTTACTCCGAAAAATACAAATTGTCTACAGAGAGTGGTAATATACATTTTTCCCCGATATTTTTGAGAACCGAGACATGTGGAATGACGTAGTATAGGTATACTTCCAGCCAATCTAAAAATTTTGCTTGTAGACTGACATGTACAAAAAATCTCAATTGCAACTTTCGCATTAGCTCTATTCTCTATTGCGCTGTCATGTTTTCAAATTATCTGATGGATCTTTTATTTGTTCAACTTTTTGGTCAAAATCGAGAGTGAACGGAGGGAGAATAGATGAAAGGTGAAAGGGGAAAGGGGAAAGAAAGGAAGAAGCACTTGTTGATTCGAGCACAGTTCCTCATTAAACATTTTATAGTGCCTTGGTTTACGTACGTGTGATAAATCATTATTTTTATCGATAACAACAGCTATCAATGTCGGTTTTATTTATTCCAGAAATGACATGTATCTGCTTTTGGTTTGTTTTCTGTTGGGGGTTGGGTGAAAATTCAATACTCTGAGGGAGCTTCTTATTAATATTTTCTTATTCTTCCTCTTGCAGTTTCGAAGACAACGGAAGAATTGAAGTTGGAGTGGAAGTCAGTAAATCCGATTATCATGGGCCGGGGGTTGAAAATGCCCCAATTCGAGATCGTCGAAATCCAAGCCACAGATTGCCAAGAATCCTTCCAAATCGGTTGGTATACTTCAGAAGCGTGTGTTGAATTCTCGTTAAAGTATTGATACAGGATATGCCAATTTGCAGACTTAAGGATAAAATCCGATTTACTTGACGAGAGATTATCTCGATTATATCGAGTATTTTATATTATATATCGATTGTTTCAAATAAACCATTGTTTTTCTTGTGAGCGAGGGTTTTGAGATCCTTGGAACCAATGTAAATTAAATATGTCAATATATTCACTAGGAGGTGTTTTCTTGTTTTTTTGTTTTTGTTTTTTGTTTTTGGTCGCACTAGGTAGTTTTAAAATTTTCAAGGAAACACCCAGATCAGTAGGAACATTTTGCTTAACAACAAAATCACACAAGAAAAATTTGGAAAAAATTTGGAAGAGCTTAGTGAGACTAGAAAAATTATTAAATGTTTTCAGTGATTTTCGTCGCGTAAATCGTGTTTTACGTGACATTTTGGTTACGAAACATATATCAGAACGCTTGGATTCATACCTTAACTACTCTTCGCTCACCTGGTTATTAATTCCATGAATCAATTTTTTCAGGAAACTACAGTTGTCTGGTAGCGGAATTTTATCTTAGCCGCTCGGTTGGGTTCCATCTTGTGCAGTCGTACTTGCCGACCATACTTATCGTAGTCATATCGTGGGTCTCTTTCTGGATGGATGTTGACTCTGTGCCGGGCAGAACCACTCTAGGTGTCACCACACTCCTCGCGGTATCCAGCCAGTCATCAGGTGATTCAACACTCTATTCTCTACTTTTGTAGCTAGAGAATCATGTAATTTAAACAAAATCCATCGTTATTTTGCATCCTTGTAACAAGAAGCATATCGACGGCGTAAGTCGGCAATCAGATAACTCAGTTGCGGTCGCAGACTTCCTGTCGTAATTTATTTTTTAAACGGAAAACTACTCAACGGAAATTCTTTAAAACTGCCGTGATTTTTCTTCTCCGTGCGAAGAAAATTCTGCAAATACTTGCAGTAATGTATAATGCATTAATGAATACATTGATAGATAGAGACAAATCCTATCATTGTGATAAACATATCGACGGTGTTAGTCGACAATCACATAACTCTGTTTGCGACGTCGCAGACTTCCTATCATACTTCATTTTTTAAACGGAAAACTACTCAACAGAAATTCTTTAAAACTGCCGTCATTTTTCTTCTCTGTGCGAAGAAAATTTTGCAAAAACTTCAAGGAAGGATGTCAATTTGTTCTCATTTAAAAAAATAACACAGAGACGGAGATTTTCAGACACCGCAAACGAGATATCGACGGTGAAACTACCAAACCTCGTATCTCGGTTTGCGACGTCGCAGACTTCCTGTTATACTTTATTTTTTAAATGAAAAACTACTTAACATCCAGTCTTGAAAATTTCTGTGATTTTTCCTCTTTGTGCGGAGAAAATTCCGGGAAAATTTCAAGGAATGATATTGATTTGGTCTACTTCAAAAAAATAAAATGAAGGAGTACTCAATGACGCGCATTTTTTCCAGGTTACATCGGTATAGTTAATTCTGTTCTGCTTGTGTTCTCATTTTTGAAGTCGGAAGCTTCATAAAACACATATTTTCTTGCGTAGATTGTGAAGATAGGAGTGTATTAACGACTTTCATGCACTGGAAAAAAAACACATTGGATCTAGAGTCCAGACTCTTTAAAAAATTGACAAGAAAAAATACTCTTGATTCAATCGGATTTTTGCTTAAATCAATAACCAAGCCTCTTAATTTGAGCGGATTTCCTTTTGATTCAAGCTTAAATCTGATTGAATCAAGAGTCCTTTTTCTTGTCAATGTTTTCAAGAGTCTGGACTCTAGATCCAATGTGTTTTTTTTTTTCAGTGTGATGCGCTCATCGTGATTTTTAGCCATTTCTATTAGGTACAAATCTTCTATTTGCTCTAGCTGAAGTTTGCAACAGGCCCATTATTGGAGCCTCTGCAGCCGTTCTCAGGCGCCCCGCGGTCATAGTGGTCGAAGGAGTTATTGAGGAGCTCTCTTGGAAACAATACACTACAAATTCCACATTGTTCTCAAATTAGGGATACAATCCGCGGAATTCGACTTCAGACAAAGTTGCCAGATTTTGCAATTAAATGTAGGTATTTTACTGAGGAAAGTGCTGCTTTTTCTGTACGATCTGGCAGCTATGGGCCCTCAAACGAGCGCTATGCACCCATGTGAGATTTCCAATCGTTTCAGAGGTTGAGGAACATAACGCGAATTCAAACTATACTCATTTTGTAGGAGGTGAGTCAAAATCGCCGTGTTTCAAAGTCTGAAGGAAAAACATCGCATCGGATGATTAATGATTAGGATTATGAAAATTTCAAGTTCTAAAATTCGGCAGATAGGTATACAGGTAGATTCCGTTCGTGAAACTCAGAGCACAGCGCAAGAACTTTTATATTGAGCCGCGCCATTAAAGTGCGATCAGGCGAAGTCTCAAACACTATGTTCGGGAGCCATCCTAAATCTACCCGGAAAAACTGCGCCGGGGAAAGCTTGAGGACTTGACTCAAGTTCACTGCTGAAGTTTTTCCGCGGGAGATTTCGTCTGCGGTGCAATCTCCTGTTACGGGAAAGACGTCCCGGAAACTTCTCTTTGAAACCCCTCAATGTGACACCCTATAATTCAGGCTCCGCGTCTGCCGGCTCTCTGTTGCTTCTCTGCCCTCGGCTCAACTTGGGTTAATGTTTGTCAAATTCCTTTGCAAAATATCCGGATTTGAAAATTCATGTTTGGATAAACCATCATGGCGGTATTTTCACGAGCATTCTTTCGTCGTCCTAAAGTCGAGCATTCTATAAAGTGGTGGGATTTTTACATCCTGTATTAAAACATAGCATACATAATAGGGTCAGGGTCACTGCAGCCTGGCAAGAGCGAAGAAAGTTAAAACGCCTTCAAATGAATGCGTATGCAACCCGCACATCCATTAAGTACGAATAGTTGTATGCAGCGCCTTTGTGAAAGTCGCATCCTCACGTTACGGTGTGGTAGTTAAGCGTCGTTGCGCGTAAGACTATGAACATGTGGACTGCGTTTAACAAAAAGGAACCAGGCCAATTTAGCTATTGCCTAACTCAACTGAGCAATTTGATTGTGCGGATTCCTTTGGAAATTTTCAGGAATTTGCCTCGTACTATGAAGAAAATTCACTGAAGTTTGCACAAAAATCCGCACAGCCGTTTCCATGTAAAATAATTAAATTTCCAAATTAATTTGGCAGTAGCTGATATGGCTTGGTTCCTTTCTGGTGAACGCGGTTCAATCAGTGATCGCCGGCAATTCACAAGCCACTGGTAATGAATGGAAAAATATGAAATCCAGAGATAAAAGAATAAGATTATGGTCCTGATTATTTTGCCATCAATTGGATTAGACGCTTTTCTGCCGCCAATGTGAGGTATAGCATAAGACAAATTCGTTGGAGCAAGTAGTGAAATCCGTGTCATTAAATGGGTCTGGCTCGGACAAGCAACTAAAGTAACTGCACGACAAAGCATAAGGTATCACGGCAAAATGAAGGGGCGAGATCAAGTCGAGATCAGGCTTGTAGAGGCTATTACCACTCAAACCTTAAGTATGCCTATGCGTGTATTGCGGTTCATCGAAACAACACGTTAGTAAGCCGTTTGCAAATTGCCTACGACGCTCATATATTGTCGATGAAACTCCGAACCACGTAACTCGGTTTGCGATGTTACGGACCTCCTGTCATTCTGTCGTACTTTACTTTTTAAATGAAGAGCTACTCAACGTCAATCCTGGAAAACTTTTGTGATATTTTCCTCTCTGTGCGAGGGAAATTCTGAGAAAACTTCAAGTGATGATGCTGATTTGTTCTTCTATAAAGAATTGAAAAAGGAGCGGAGATTTTCGAACACTGCAAATGAGGTACGTGGTTTGGGAGTTGTGCCGTTGATATACCATTCTTCGCAATGCTGCCGTTTCTCGTTTTTAATTTATTCGTCTTTTGGTGAAACCTAATCAAGTTTTAGATTTTTTGGTGTAGCAATTATTTTTGCGGAAATTTCAAAGAGAGATAAAGCTTAAAAATTAAAAGAAGGCTCAGTTTCAAACCTCATTGTCTATGTCTATTGAATAAGTAATTTACATACCAGCGGGCTGATTATTGAAATCAATGGACAAAGCGACACACGGTTCGTTTCAGAGGGAGGTAAATAAAATAGTGTTGCCCACTCAAAATTCCTTCGGGATCTTGAAGTAGGATGCATACACAGTCATTTAAGCCTAAAATGAAAATATTCTATCGAGCTCTTCGAAAATAAAATCGATTTTTGTGTTTTTGGCGCTAAAATGGCCTTCAAAAACGATCAATGATTCAATTCCGATGGGTTGTGCATATGCAAAATGGTACATGTATGATGAAATCTACGTATTTTTGGACCAGAAATCGATTGAGCAGGGTCCCGAACCGGTTCGAAGCTTC
This sequence comes from Bemisia tabaci, assembly GCF_918797505.1. Lineage (NCBI taxonomy): Eukaryota > Metazoa > Arthropoda > Insecta > Hemiptera > Aleyrodidae > Bemisia > Bemisia tabaci. The sequence goes on from NC_092796.1 coordinate 60,026,562, forward strand.
AGTGACCGAAAAATGGGCATTTTTTGGGATTTTAGGGATGTTTTGGGCCCATTTTTTCCCAATTTTGGCGTGAGAAAACCTGTGCCGTCATGGGTATTGATTATTAGGTAATTTCGGGCGAGAAATCGAATGCGCTTGGTCCCGAGTCACTCCGGGGCTTCTTAGGCCGAAAAATTTTTCTCGGCTTGGTTGGGTTAAGATTATTTGTTTGACCGAAAAAGGAGGGAAAATAGTTATTCTGCATATAAATATTAAAACCCACAAGAGGAGTTCATTTTTCGAGTCCAAATTTATACCGTCTCTTCATAAAGCGCATACGATTTCTCGTCAGAAGGTCTTTGAAAAAGAGAAATTGATGTGTATGTGTGTGAACCCGTCAATCAGTGCAGATCAGCATGCGTGCGCACTGATATCATTCTTCACAGCGCATGATCAGATCTGAGATATGCATCGTGCTTTCATGCAGGAGCTTACACAGTGGACTGGCTGAAGGAGGCCAAAGGTCATCAAATTATAGAAAAGTTTCTTGTTACTTATTCAGGAGTCTCATTTTAAAGTCAAAGAAAGGCCAATTTCAGCATCCAGTTTGAACATAAAAGACAAAAAATATTTTCAAAGCTCTTCCGGAGCTCCACCTGGGCCTACAGCGTATTCTTGGATTAGGAAGCCCCGGAGTGACTCGGGACCAAGCGCATTCGATTTCTCGCCCGAAAGTACCTAATAATCAATACCCATGACGGCACAGGTTTTCTCACGCCAAAATTGGGAAAAAATGGGCCCAAAACATCCCTAAAATCCCAAAAAAGGCCCATTTTTCGGTCACTGAAGCTTCGAACCGATTCGGGACCCTGCTCAATCGATTTCTGGTCCAAAAATACGTAGATTTCATCATACATGTACCATTTTGCATATGCACAACCCATCGGAATTGAATCATTGATCGTTTTTGAAGGCCATTTTAGCGCCAAAAACACAAAAATCGATTTTATTTTCGAAGAGCTCGACAGAATATTTTCATTTTAGGCTTAAATGACTGTGTATGCATCCTACTTCAAGATCCCGAAGGAATTTTGAGTGGGCAACACTATTTTATTTACCTCCCTCTGAAACGAACCGTGGACAGACATAAGAGGAAGAGGCAAAATGAAGTGAGCTCATTGGTTGAAATTGGTGGCTGGGATGAGCAAAGGAGGTAAGTAATAGACTAACTAGCGACAGCCCACAAAAGACCCCCCCCCCCCCCAGTTAGTCCATCCTTTCCCCTTTTCATCTATGAGAAGCACCCGTTTTAACCAATCCCTGGTAAAAATTGGCGATAGGAGCTGCGTTTCAAAATACCATAGGAGTTCTTACAGTCGACTGAAGAAGGCGATAGAAAATCATATAGCTGGCTGTAGAAAGTGGAAAAAATCATACGGCCAGGCTACACGAAGCGATAAAAAGTTATACAGCCGGGCTATAGTTCCTATCGCCGGGCTTTACACTTTATCGCCTGGCTGTTGCTTTTTCGCCATCGGCTATAAAAGGCTATAAGAAATTGTGTAGAAATTCGTGTGCTTTGTAAATCCTTAAGTTTGTACGGAATCACCTTAATATTTACAAAACGCACACTATATTTTCCTTTACTACATATTTTTTTTCATCAATTAAAATGAGAATAATCCATACAGAGTGTGCAAACATTTTAAAGTCATGAGTTGAAAAACGCTGCCTCCACGAGATTAAATATTAGAGCCCAACACAAAGCGGAGCGGCGGCGCAATGGCGCCTACAAACCTAACAGGGATACTTCACGCATTGCGCAATGCGTGAAGTATCCCTGTTAGGTTTGAAGGCGCTGATGCGCGTTTTGCACTGGCTGCCCGCCCGCCGCAGCGTACCACGGCGCTCGAAGCAACTATTTCACACCAGAGGTATTGCACAGTATCATACGAAATTGCAGGCGCTCCTACATGTTAGGAATGGCAGGCATCCTTCAAAAGTACGGAGCTTTCCTCGCATAATAAATCAAACGGCCCAAAAAGAGAGCGGTAGTCCAAAAACTCACTAAGTCCTAGCATCCGTAATTAGTAAAGTTTAGCATACATTTTATCGCCAGGCTGTTGCTTGGTCGCCATCGGCTATAAAAGGCCATAAGAAATTGTGTTGCCGGCTATAGAAGCTATTGGAAATCTTACAGCCGGCTGTAAGTCGATGGTATTTTGGAACACAGATTCTACTGCCAATTTTTACCAGGGATAAGATCGCTCCATACTCCCTATATTTTCTTTGTTTATGGCTTTGTCTATCAATTTCGGTAATCAGCCCCCTTGGGTGACTATCCATGATGAGTATTTTTGTCAACTCGCAAATTATTTAACTTTTTTCCGACTTTGTTAAAAGGTATTCAAAGTGGATTGCCGCAAGTGAGTTACGTCAAAGCTATAGACGTTTGGATGGGCACTTGCACCGGTGAGTATAGTGAACTTCGTTGGATTCTTAAATAATTTTGACGCTGCATTTTGCGCATTTTTTTGTGTAATCTTCATTTTTTTCAAGCATTCTTTTCTTCCTCAATATCAGTCTATGGTTGTCGTGTCCACGCAAGGCCAGAACAAATTTGTCGAAATCATTTTTCACAAGAGCAAATTTTGTGAGGGTGATTCGTCCTAGGTTCTGGTGTGGTCGAACTAGCGTGCGATATATCGCATCGATTTAGCAAAAAAAATCTACCGAAATTTTTTACTTAATCGATCTTACTAAATCAATCTTTTACTTAATCGATCGAAGGATTGTACTTAGTATATTGCATCGATTAAGTGAAAAATTGAGGTAGATTTATTTTGCTGAATCGATGCGATATATCGATAGGTAGATGTACCAGAACCTGCGGTAAGATCTCCTCAAGTTAAGGCGACAAATCACAATCTGAGTTTTTAAAGCACGATTTGCCGATGTCTACAAAAGAGTCCATTTTTCAATGGAATCTTTGCTGTCCTGTAGAATAGTCACAAATGATTTAGTCCATACTCTGCATGGGTGTAAAGGTGCACTCTACTCGGCAATTTAAAGCCCCAAATGGACGATATTTTGCAACTGGGAGCCAACCCGTATCTGCCATTCTGGCTTATCCGTAAAAACACATACGTGCCTAAGGTATCTGATGGCACATACGTTGTTCCTACAGCGAGTCAGAAAATTAATTGTTGTTATCAATGGTTTTCTTTATAGTTCCCTTTGATTAAATTCTGAACCGAAACGAAAGTAAGAACATGGCATAATTTGACTGCATTCTGCAATTTGGAACTATAAATTCTGGCCCGATTTAAAAACAACGTATGTGCCATTAGTTTCCCTATGCACGTAAGTGTTTTTTCAGATGAGCCAGAATTTATAGTGCCAAATTGCAAAATGCAGTCCAATTATGGATCATGCTGAAAAATATTTCCAAGCTGCATTTCAGGCTCCTTAGAGGTAAGTTCTAGTCCCACATGCCCACATACCCACCCTCGGGCTGGGAGGTGAGGGTCGCCCAAAGGGACATGGTTTGCACCTTTTCCTCTCCTCTCGGGGGCACGAATCCCTACATTCAAAGAAAAGAAAAAAGAAGAAAAAGAAGAAAAAAAGGAGAGAAAAAACCCCAACTCCAGAAACGTGTGGATTACATTGGTCTTTTGTTGCAGCGTTCGTATTTTGCGCTCTACTAGAATTCACCTTCGTCAATTACATGTGGCGGAAATATCAACCTGAGCCAATGAGGAGGCTCATTGCTATTCCGGAACCGGTCAACGGAGAAGCGAACACGAAAGGCTCCAACGATGAAAACGTTAACATGGTTACGGTGAGTCTTTTTCAACCAAATAAAGTCGCGCTCTCAAACCTGAGTTATGCTTTTACGCACACTGTTAAAAATCCCGGCGCGAAATTCACGCTTACTCAGTTGCTATTTTGACCACATGTTATTACTCTGAGTGCATGAATCCGGCGCGAAAGAAGCTCGGCGCGAGTTTCGCGCTCTGGCCGGAGTGAAAATCTGACAGGCAAAAGTAAAACGGAACTGCCGCAGCATGGATTTGAATTCGAGTCGCGGCTGTGATAGACGAGTGTGCTACCACTTTGACATTCGGCGCTCGTACCAGGAGGCCCTAAATTCACGTTACTTGAGGTACCTCAACTAATTCGTTCGTCGTTGGTGATATTTACGCTCTGATCTATTCACTCAGAGTACGGCGCGAAATTCGCGCTGGATTTTTTTTTTTTCACGCCGGCTATTCACTCAGAGTAAATCATTGATTTTTAACAGTACACGTTAGAGTACCTTTATAGACAGAGTATGGCCATTCGTATCTTTTTACTACAGGAAAACTGTTCCGCTTTTTGATTGGTCAACGAGTTTTTAGGCTTCATGATGCTCTTAGGGCCGTATATAAACAAACAAGATGGCGACTCACCGTAACATCGATAAGAAGCTAAATTTGAAAAAAATTTCAATTATACGGCAGTAACAATTTAAACTAGCATATCTACGAATAACACACGAAAATCGCAAACATACAGGTTGGGCCTCGTAATTTGGTCCGCGGTGGTAGTGGCGAGCCCGAATCCGGGTGCCCCGAAAAAACACCGGAGTGCTTTCCGACCATGAGCCCTGGAAAGAACGGCCGTAAACGGGGACTAAGGCTCACTTTGGATTGGGCCATACGCTGTTTTGTCCTTTCTCTCTCTCGCACTCATTGCTCAGATGCGGCACGTCAAAGGAGCACACTCGGCTTTGACAAGCCGCCGTTTTATCGTCTATCTCTCTCCCACTCATTGATCGATGCGGCAACCGCGGCTCGTCAAAGGGACACACACACACTCGCAAAAATACAGGCTTGGCCTCGTAATTTGGTCCGCGGTGGTAGTGGCGAGCCCGAATCCGGGTGCCCCGAAAAAACACCGGAGTGCTTTCCGAACGTGAGCCCTGGAAAGAACGGCCGTAAACGGGGACTAAGGCCAGGCCCGCCACATCCCATCTCGGGCCCTGGTACCAATTTTCTGGCCCAGGCCCCTAGCACGGGGGGGGGTCCGGGGGCTTCCCCCGGGAAATTTTTGAAATTTTAAATCTATTTGGACGCATTATGAAGCTCTTATGATGGAGATTTTCCATCAATTTTTGCAGAATAATTACGCCTTTTTGTTTACTTTCAGCACCAAAAACTTTCGAATTGTTGCATTCAAAACATCTATAAATTTTTTTTTTAAGGGGGCAGATGATAATTTTCAATTCTATGGGGAGCCGGGCCCCCCTGGACTCTCCTATTGTACGTCTATGGCAAGGGAGTTAAGCCATTGAAGTCGAGGATGCCCAGAAAGGAGCCTCTTAGCATCCGACAACGGAAGAAAATGAAACCCAGTTACTAAAAATATCATTCTACATATCGACGGTGAAAGTCGCCAATCACATAACTCGTTTACGGTGTCTGAAAATCTCCGCCTCTACGTCATTTTTTTAAAGGAGAACAAATTGATATTATTTCTTGAAGTTTTTGCAGAATTTTCTTCGCATTGAGAAGAAAAATCATGACAGTTCTAAAGAATTGCCGTTGAGTAGTTTTCCATTTAAAAAATAAAGTATGGCAGGAAGTCTGCGACGTCGCAAACCGAGTTATGTGATTGCCGACTTTCACCGTCGATGTACTCAAAATCTTGAAAATCTCTAAAAAAGTAAGAAAAATTTTATAGTGCCCTAGCGTGTTTTTGAAACTTTATTCACCTTTTGCGGAATTTTTAGGGTAATTTTTTCACTTTTCCCTACGAGACAAGGGTTACACATGAATTCGTAGTGGTTTGTCACCTGCGTCACGGGCCCCTCCAGGGCCCGGGCCCCGGTACCAAGGACCCAGTATCCCCCCCCTTGTGGCGGGCCTGACTAAGGCTCACTTTGGATTGGGCCATACGCTGTTTTGTCCTTTCTCTCTCTCGCACTCATTGATCAGATGCGGCACGTCAAAGGAGCACACTCGGCTTTGACAAGCCGCCGTTTTATCGTATATCTCTCTCCCACTCATTGATCAGATGCGGCAACCCGCGGCTCGTCAAAGGGAGACACACACAATCGCAAAAATACAGGCTGGGCCTCGTAATTTGGTCCGCGGTGGTAGTGGCGAGCCCGAATCCGGGTGCCCCGAAAAAACACCGGAGTGCTTTCCGAACGTGAGCCCTGGAAAGAACGGCCGTAAACGGGGACTAAGGCTCACTTTGGATTGGGCCATACGCTGTTTTGTCCTTTCTCTCTCTCGCACTCATTGCTCAGATGCGGCACGTCAAAGGAGCACACTCGGCTTTGACAAGCCGCCGTTTTATCGTCTATCTCTCTCCCACTCATTGATCAGATGCGGCAACCCGCGGCTCGTCAAAGGGACACACACACAATCGCAAAAATACAGGCTTGGGCCTCGTAATTTGGTCCGCGGTGGTAGTGGCGAGCCCGAATCCGGGTGCCCCGAAAAAACACCGGAGTGCTTTCCGACCGTGAGCCCTGGAAAGAACGGCCGTAAACGGGGACTAAGGCTCACTTTGGATTGGGCCATACGCTGTTTTGTCCTTTCTCTCTCTCGCACTCATTGCTCAGATGCGGCACGTCAAAGGAGCACACTCGGCTTTGACAAGCCGCCGTTTTATCGTCTATCTCTCTCCCACTCATTGATCAGATGCGGCAACCCGCGGCTCGTCAAAGGGACACACACACAATCGCAAAAATACAGGCTGGGCCTCGTAATTTGGTCCGCGGTGGTAGTGGCGAGCCCGAATCCGGGTGCCCCGAAAAAACACCGGAGTGCTTTCCGACCGTGAGCCCTGGAAAGAACGGCCGTAAACGGGGACTAAGGCTCACTTTGGATTGGGCCATACGCTGTTTTGTCCTTTCTCTCTCTCGCACTCATTGCTCAGATGCGGCACGTCAAAGGAGCACACTCGGCTTTGACAAGCCGCCGTTTTATCGTCTATCTCTCTCCCACTCATTGATCAGATGCGGCAACCCGCGGCTCGTCAAAGGGAGACACACACAATCGCAAAAATACAGGCTGGGCCTCGTAATTTGGTCCGCGGTGGTAGTGGCGAGCCCGAATCCGGGTGCCCCGAAAAAACACCGGAGTGCTTTCCGAACGTGAGCCCTGGAAAGAACGGCCGTAAACGGGGACTAAGGCTCACTTTGGATTGGGCCATACGCTGTTTTGTCCTTTCTCTCTCTCGCACTCATTGCTCAGATGCGGCACGTCAAAGGAGCACACTCGGCTTTGACAAGCCGCCGTTTTATCGTCTATCTCTCTCCCACTCATTGATCAGATGCGGCAACCCGCGGCTCGTCAAAGGGACACACACACACTCGCAAAAATACAGGCTGGGCCTCGTAATTTGGTCCGCGGTGGTAGTGGCGAGCCCGAATCCGGGTGCCCCGAAAAAACACCGGAGTGCTTTCCGAACGTGAGCCCTGGAAAGAACGGCCGTAAACGGGGACTAAGGCTCACTTTGGATTGGGCCATACGCTGTTTTGTCCTTTCTCTCTCTCGCACTCATTGCTCAGATGCGGCACGTCAAAGGAGCACACTCGGCTTTGACAAGCCGCCGTTTTATCGTCTATCTCTCTCCCACTCATTGATCAGATGCGGCAACCCGCGGCTCGTCAAAGGGACACACACACAATCGCAAAAATACAGGCTGGGCCTCGTAATTTGGTCCGCGGTGGTAGTGGCGAGCCCGAATCCGGGTGCCCCGAAAAAACACCGGAGTGCTTTCCGACCATGAGCCCTGGAAAGAACGGCCGTAAACGGGGACTAAGGCTCACTTTGGATTGGGCCATACGCTGTTTTGTCCTTTCTCTCTCTCGCACTCATTGCTCAGATGCGGCACGTCAAAGGAGCACACTCGGCTTTGACAAGCCGCCGTTTTATCGTCTATCTCTCTCCCACTCATTGATCAGATGCGGCAACCCGCGGCTCGTCAAAGGGACACACACACTCTCGCAAACACGAAAACATTGTTAAATCACCTTTCACCTTTATCACAGCGGAGGATGTAAGATGTGCATAACCTCAATCTTGCTTGCTGATAACAGCCATCTTGTTTGTTTATTTACGGCCCTAAGAGCATCGTGTCAGCCTATTCGCTTGCGACCAATGAAAAACCGGAACAGTAATGGCCATACTCTGTCTATAAAGGTACTCCAGTACACGTAGGCCGTTACTTGAAAATCAGAATTGTTCAAGGAAGTATAATAATCATCAAAAGTGCTAGGTCCACTTCGGGCAGGTATTCGGTGATTAATGAATTGAACCTAACGAACAAAAAAATCGCCGGCTGCCATGGTCCAGCCGCGCCGGTCTGTTTTGACCTCGAGCAACTATTTTAACTCCCCGGAGACCAAATTGCATATACGATGAATTGAAGGAGCTTTCGGTGATTTATGGCCCACGCTCACTAGCCTTTTTGAGAAGACCGACGCGACGCGACGCTTCATTTCGTAACTCCTGATATTCGAGAGAGCTTTTCTGCTTGAATCAGTACCGCGTGGAAAAGCGAGCGTGGAGTAACTTACTCCTTATCTACATCAAATGCTTGTTTTAGGGTTTTCATTGCAGATGGACTGTTACTGATGGCTTTTGATTTTCTTTTTCTTTTATATATGAAATGGGTCTAATTCGACTTTAGTTTACATAGTGGTGTCATCTGTCATCACGCCAAAAAAAAAAAACAAAACAAAAAAAAACAAAAAAAAAAGTGTTTTTGGTTTTAAAAACATTTTGTGAGTCTTGTGTCTGTTTGATTGACAGTACTTTCCCGAGTAGCACAAACTGCAATAAGTAGCAATTGCATTGAAAAAATATTGCAAATTCCACTGATTTGTGAGTGGTGTGTATGTTGCTGATCTCATATTTGAAGGGGGCACATTTATTGAAACTTATTGCAACAAAATTGAAATACACGTTGCAATTTTTCATTGCATTGCATATTGCCTATATTTCTGACACATGGACCTCATTTTGTTGATTGTTTAAAATTGGCATGAATCGACTAAATGATGTAAAAATATTGCAATTTAATGGTGAAAAAATTACATACAATCTTATTGAAATCAAACTGCAATATAATTTCAAATTTTTCGTTGAACCGTGCTACTTGGGTTGCTTGACCTGTTAGGGGGCCTTATTTCAACTTGCAATAATTTTCGAACGAATTTTGACTTACAGGTGAAAAAGATGATCATCCAAGAGGAGCCAGTAGACCAATATTGCCGCCCTAAAGTGAACCAAGCCATGGTTGCAAGGACGATCGACGAGTATTCTAGATTTGTATTTCCTGTAGCTTTTTTAATCTTCAATATTTTTTACTGGTCTTACTACCTTGTATGACATTAGGAGAATTTATTTGGTGTACTTACCAATCATGTGCTACCAAATATATCATTTTAATACATATGCTCTCTTCAACAGTTAGGGCCGGTTCTTACCACCTCTGGTTTTTATTTCTTGTCAAAGGAAAACTTCTAACACTGTTTCAGGGGGTTTTGGGGCTTTTACGATACATTTTACGGTCCAGATGACAATTTGGACTCTGATGGGTCACTTTGAAACCAAGGGTTTAACCTCTGATTAAAATTTAACAGGTATCCAGGGTGCTTTTAAAATTTTAATCAGCGGGCAAATCCGTAAAAAATGGTAATGGTCAGTCCTTGGTGAGACAAAGAATATTTTTCTGCAATTTCTTGCAAAAATCTTAACTCAAAGCTGAAATGTTAGAATTTCAAAATATTTTAGAGAACTTTAATTAAAGGTATTTTTGACACTTATTACCTATTATCAAAGTCTCTCTGAAGATTTTGAAAAATTCAACTCAACTTTGCTGTTAGACTTTACAATATACGAACATAGGGGGGGGGGGGGGGGGGGGGGTGGGTTGTGTTTATTCAGCCTTTTAAAACTCGAAGGGGGAGGAAAAGTGGGTATCAAAGATAATTTTAAAAGCATTGTACATAAATTTTTGAAATTAGCTTATCCAAAAAGTAGGTAGACAATTTTTAAAATGTTGGAAGTACATTTTTTTCCGCTCAATCAGTTGAAACCCCAAAGTTTTAACTCAGCTGTGAATAGTTATAAAAAATAAATAAAAAATTGAAACATATTAATAGGAATTCTGCCAGTTTGTTTTTATAAATTATCAACACAGACACTTTCTCATGTGCCTCTGAGGAGGTAAGTTAGTTATTATCTTGAAGTTTTATCAGCAGATTGCTTCTTTCGTTTTTGTAATATATCAAAGTGATGAAATATGTACGAAAAATCTAAACATTATTCTGCATGTATGAGTTTCTCACAAATAAATACTGATTTCTTTTTTTATATTAAGAATTACTGCTACCACTTCATAACACTTGTTGGCATTAGAACTTTTCAAAATTTCTGTTCATAATTTATTTAATCACTGTCTGACTGTTCAATGTATGAATGCTTGAAAAGTTTACTGAGAGTAAAGCAGTTTGTATTCCTAGACAATGATGAAATATTAGCAGACCTTCCACAAAGTTACAATTCTAATGTATAAGTGTTTTTCCAACTAGGCTATCAACTTCCACCTTCCTAAAATGCTATATTTACTGGGTAGTTATTGTTTGTAAATACGACTAAGATATGTAAATACCTCTATTTTTCTTGATATTATGTTTAAATGACATTTGATTAACTTTGATAAACATAAGAACTGCAGTGAATTATACTCCTCAGATTAAAAAAACTGTTTCTTCATAAATGAACTTTACAATATACTATTTATAAGTCTAACTTACTTAAACGTTCAGTAAATTTTATTTCAATTAAATATTTACATGTTTTCATAAATGTATTTGTTAATGTAGTTATTGAAAATTAGTTTTAATTTACCTCCTTAACCTGCCATAACTATTTTTACGTTACTAGACGAGGTCTGAACCAAAAAAAATGTCACTTGTTTTCTTTCCAAAATCTTAGATAGAAAACGGTTCACACAACAGAAGTTGAGAGATCAACACCAAACAAAATATTAAAAAGTGATTTTCACACAGATTAATTTTTAAATTATACAAACGATGTCGTGTGTATTTTTGCCATTTAATAAATAGTAATTGTGCACTATTATACTTAGTTTGTTTAGTGGTTGATTTTCGGACTTCTTGTGTGATTCATTGCCATCGTAAAATTTTGAAGAGGAAACATGTTGCATACCTTGCCTTACAGCCCACTATGTACAAATTTGCCGTAGATGATCTTCTTCAGCTTGTGAGATGATACGATTTTCGAGCCCAGACTTTCCACGAGTTAGGAGATTATAAATAACAAAGGAAATGAAATATTCGTACCTTGAAAGTCATGAGGCGCGTAGTAACAAAACCTACAACGTCCACTTTTTGGCATATTGAGACAGGGGAGGAATTATGTTCTCCACACTTATATCTGTAAGCCTATGTAATTTTTTCGGAGCCAAATTTAATTTTTGTGCTTTACATTGAATTGAATATCAAAACCTGCAATCTCCAAAGAGGTTGTTATAAAACGAGTGTTTTTAACCTTTTGTGAAATTTCGACAAACTCGCGTTTCTCGCCAATCGCGTAGAGCTTTTCCAACCTGAAAATCGGACTCCCCGGGTCATTTACATGGAGACTAGCTGGATTTCAGCCCAATCCGAGAACTTTAGATTTTGACCCCGAAAATTAAGTTTACCCTGTCAATTTTTCTCGATTTTGGTCGGGAAAAATAGACCCGAGATTAGTGTCAAATCCTATGTAGTTCGAGGCATAGAACTGATTGGGTGAAGTTCTAAGGCTCTCAGTGGCTTCTCAAGCTGAGAAACGAGTGCTTTTGGCCCTTTGTGAAAGTTCGACAAACACACATTTTTGACGTGGATCAGAGGTCACGTAAAGCCTTTCCGACTGAAAAATTCGATTCATTTCCACACGGACAAGCTGGGATTCAGCCGGATCCAACAATTTTCAATTTTGATCCTGAAATTTTAGTTGATGATCATACATTCTATGATAGGTTTTCTGGAGGCAAGTTTACAAATCGAAATGTCGACAATTAGGCTCAAGTGGAGTATTCAAAACAGTTCAAGCTGATACATTCTTGTTAGGGGTATGTGCTAAAAAATGTAAAAATGTAATATGTGTAAAAAATCATCATGAAAATGGAAGATTCTGTATTTAAAAAAGTTCAACATTACAAAACTATTTGTAATAACAAGTACATGGTATGGAGGTAACAATGAGAGGGTAAAAATAAAAAAAAGAATCTTAATTTAAACTGCCGAAAAACTTAAACTAATTTAATCAATTGCCAGATTCAGTCAGAGTGGGTAGCGTAGCATGCACATAACCCTCCGGAAATAGAAGTCTTGCAATAGATAAGACAAAGTTATCACCGTTATCGAGCGAGTTCTCAGGGCCTTTGATCATACTGATACATAGTTCGATGATATTTTTCAATTCCACAAATGATTTTTCTGACAATAGGCACTCCAAAGAATTCAGTGACTTTAATGCCTCCACACTTGGCGTCAGCTCCCTGAAAAAAAAAAAAAAAAAAAAAAAAAAAAAAAAAATTATCATGAGTCTACGACTGATTTGACACAGAAATTTTAAATCATTTGTTTGATTTAGTTAAAATGGTTACATTGAAACTGGGGAACTGCAAACATTTTTTTTTAAGCATCAAAGAAATGCACATGAAATGAGATGCATTATTTAAAGTCATTTCCTAGGTCACCTTGTACTTGCAGCGCGAAAGATATTCTATGTATTGATGTCAGAAAAAAACATTGAGATTAAAGGATGTGGTTTAATTCGACTGAATCTATCCTTGCTTGGTGGGAAGACACTGCACAAGACGTTGACTGCCATGCCATTCCATATGATCAGGCACAATTTTTCACTCCCACATCATTTTATTTTTTCAAAGTTTTTTTTTTCCTTTTGATACAAATTCATTTTTACAAGACTAATGTACGATAATGACTATTGTTGCTGAAGCTTGAATGAAACATTCTGAAGTGATCAACATTCTAAAAACAATTCTAAGCATGAAAAATGAGCGGAAAAAATATGTTTAGTAATGGTAAGCTGGTTTTGGTCATTTTCTAGTCCTAAAACTGTTTCCTGCAAAGAGAATGACGTGAGATAGAGGTTCCAGAATGACCTCAAACTCAACCTCAAACAAATTTATCAAATTTTGTTTTTGAGTCAAAGGACCCTCGTGTCCTTGTGAACCTTGTGCGTTTTGAGTTAAGCCATTATAATTTTATCAAAAAGACGGAGGAGCTGGTGGGCAAAATCACAAAACATCCACTCACCCTGATGTGTCTGAAACTGCGCCAGGTGCATCCTTAGAGCAACGAATGAAGAAGGAAGATGCTTCGAACTTGTTGGGTATTTGGGCCAAAATGTATGTTGAGACAGCTTTTGCCAAGAGTCGGAACCTGAAATCATAAATAACATGGAACATTAGGGAACAAACTAAAAAATTTAGAACATTTCAAAGGTACTTTTGCATAATGATAGTGAAACTTCCAACCGACGTATCTCCTATGAGGTGTTTTAAAATCTCCGATCCAATTTTTATTTTTTCAAAGGAGAACAAATCAACATCACTTCTTGAAGTTTTCACAGAATTTTCTTGGCACGGAGAAAAACAATCACATAAGTTTTAAACGTTGAGTACTTTTCTATTAAAAAAATAAAGTATGACACAAAGTCTGCAACGTTGCAAACCGAGATATGTGATTTGGAAGTTTTACCATCCATGTGCATTTATTCTTAGATGGAAAGAAGCAATATTGATACAATTTTTCAGTTAAATGAAATAACTAGTTTAATGACTGAACAACTTGACTTAATGTAAAAAGTCTCAATTTAAAAACCAGTGAACTTAAACCAGACTATAATACTTTTTTTTTGATTGATTAAACCCAAGTTTAGTAGACATATTTATTTGAATGATAAAATTTAATTACTGGTATCTGTTTTTAGAAATTTTAACTTCCAATTTTTGTTGTGGCATTAAAGAACAAACAAACGGTGATTGAATTAGCAATGACCCTTAATTGCATTGCTGGAACTGACCAATTAAAGGGCTGAAGGTGTTGTACATCAATGACACCTCCCACATTTTCTTTGAAATGTGATCATGCTGATTGAGAGTGTTAAGAAACAGTAACATTGTTATCAGAGGTCAATTTCCTGACCTAGCATTACATAAACTTATCTCTTTACTGAAAAGAGAAATGCATTAATGACACTAAAGGTAAGTGAAATGAAGGTAAGTACTTCCACTGAGGATCACCCAAAATTTACAAAACACTTGTTTAGATTGTTAATCAGTTTTGAGGGTGCTTTTGTTTCAAACTTCCCGCCAAGACCAAAACAGAACAAGCGCAACTGAATCTGATATAGATTTCAGGTAATTGAATAAAAGAAGAGCATACCTTTTTTGTAAATACTTTGGATGAAACTTACTTCCACTAATTATTACAGCTCATACAATAATAAAAATGATTCACCCATTGACAATCTTTTTGATGAATAAGTAGAAGATTGCATTCAAAGGTACCCTGTATCATGTTATAAAAGAGTATGTATTCATGTTGAGATTAGAGCTGACAGTCAGTGACCCCACACCAGTTCCTACCTTTACTGCTGAAAGCATTTAAAAAAAATTGTTGCTATTAAGGCCAACAGATTGAAAAGCCTACTATCTTAGATACTTTCCAGATTTAACCATCCTGACTTTTACACAAAGTAAAAAGTAATATCTTACGATCAAGTCAGATGAAAAAAAAAACATCATCTTTTGCAGCTTTTTCTCAGACAAACACTGTATTGTCAAACTTAAATATTTCTTCCTGGACCTTCCTTACGTGCGCATTGATGAAGATAACATAAATCTAACTCGGTAACGGACATTAAAGAGAATTTTTTTTTAGACAAACCTGATTATGTTAGAATTTTGCTTTACAAGTCCAATTGCACCCAAAAATCCCCAGTTTGATTTTTGCTCGGCAAAAAGAGAAGTGTTTGCCACTATCTTATGGAGATACTCAATTATCCTGGCGGATGTTTCCGTTGAACAATCTTTAGCACTCACTTGATTGGCACATAGACGAAGAGCCAAAGCCCAGAACAAGACCAGCTTAATTTCACTAGTTTTGCTGAAATATAAATCATACTTGTTAGATCAAACAATTTTCAATTTTTATGACTCAATCAACTTTTTTTTATTATTATTATTAATTTATTCCACCCGGATAAGCAACTTGTGATAAAAGATGTGGCTGAATACTTTATTAAATGGAGAATGAATGCTTTCCAGCAGGATTAAGGCACTCATGTTGTGACAATTTTCATAAAAACTCTTAGGCAGAGTAGGTATTTTTTCCATTAAGTTTTACAATACATAACATAATTCACCTCCTTCGACGCATTCTCGCTGGGATGCAGAGAGTTTTTAGCCTTTCTCATTCTTAAACCGACCTTAGCATTTGTAGAATTCCTTCTTCCCAAAATTTTCAAAGCTATCACCTTTTCTTGTTCACAAATGGCTGCATTTTTCCGAACACACAAAACCGTACATCTGCACTGCCGTGCTAGGAAAGAACGCTGTATGAGCTTAAAGGCTTTCCCAAATTTTTTTGGTAAAAAACAAATTTTTAGAGGATTTTGTGGATTCCTCCAATTTTTTTGGAGAATTTTATTTGCAATAAGATTTAAATAATCTGAAAATTTCAAGAAAAAATATTCATAGCTCTCATTAAAAATAAGCGTTTTCTTGGAGGAAATTTGGTAATTCTCAAATTTTCATGCGACATTTCTCCTTAGCATAGCAGTACAATAAGCACGGAAGTTTCATCGCAATTTTAACACACTTGCAAACTAGTTCTCTCAATTTTCAAAGCCTTCCTGTTTCTTTAAGTGATTGGAAAGTTCCTGCGTGCCTGAATTCTCATTTAATGTAACCAAAAAATACAAATCCTTGCTCCCGTAATACTTACCAAGGTTTGACTGAAGAAATATACAATACAACTTTATTTAAAACGGAGAGTTCCTCTGAAAGATTCTGTGGAGATGGTATTGACTTCAATGTTAGAGCAAACAGAATCAGGAGATGATTATTAGCGAGAAGAAAGTTTTCTATGGGAATGGCACGAGGTTGAATTGGTTGAATTACTTGTAAAATATGATCCCACTGCTGATGCGCAACTCCATCTGCCAAAGAGAGAAAAAAAGTATTTAGAGACACAAATTAAGAGAGTTGAGTTACAAGAGCTTCATTGTGATTGTACTTTTTTCAGCTTTATTTCCTCAGGAAAGTGTGAAACCAACTTCGCTCTGACATCCTGTTTAAAGTTACAGGGCAAATATTACAAATCATCCTGAATAATTACATTTGAGGTAATAAAGTCTAAGATTCTGAATTAATATTATTTCGTGAGTGAAACTCCCTAACCACTTATCTCGTTTAAGCATTTGAAAATCTCCGCTCCCATTTTACTTTTTTGTAGGAGAACAAATTAATATCATTCCTCAAAGTTTTCACATACTTTCTTTGGCACAGAGAAGAAAAATCACGCAAGTTTCAAAGAATTGAAGTTGATTAGTTTTTCATTTAAAAAATAAAGTACGACAGGATGTATGAAATGTCGCAAACCATGGTGCATGATTCGGGAGTTTCACCATTGATTTGTTTGGATGCCTACCTGAATGTGATCCATCACTTTTCATGCACTTTTCAATGATAATTTTTTTGACATCAAACACAGATATGGCTGGAATTACCAGACGAGATCAGCGGAAAGATATGCTGTCCCCTTTGGTGAAAAGTATCACAAGCATCAAAGAAAAATTTTGAGAATGTCGAAGCATGAAGGAAAATAAGGTAATGGTAAGCAAACTTGATAAGGTAGAGCAATTTTAAATTTGAGTGAAGAGTAGTTCCAAGTGAGTAGTGAGAGTGTTGCCAATACATAGCACTTGACAAAAACTAAATTAAGCTCTTTATATTCAAAGATTCCATTTGGGAGATTTAAAAGATTCTGGTGAATAAGTTTGCCTTACTTTTATTTATACTGAACCAAGCATTGCAGCAGCATTCTAAAACACTTCCAAGGGTCTCGTCAAATTCAATGGAGGAGCCTGCAATGTGCAACAAGCCGCGGAGAACAACGCAGTTAAAGGACTTATTCTGAAGCCAACTGAGTAACACCTCTGTCGAAAGGTTTGACAAAGTTGTCCCACGTGGTTGATTCAGCAGGGTAACAAACTCAACAAGCAACAGCCCAACTTCATTTGTTTGGTTTTCAGGAGGAACACCTGTCAAGCACAAGAACAGATATTGAGACACGAAATCAAACTGACTCAAACTCTTTTAGATGCGATAGATTACCTATATTAAATACAAAATTGACACAGATTTGGGAGAGGACAATAAACCTTCAAAAAAAATAATTCTATTGATCTACAGACTGTATTTTCAAATTGAAACCCAAAAAAAGGCTTTGCCATGATTTTAGAGATACTCATGGGGACACTGGGATTTTTTCAATAATACCAGGGTCTCCCAATAAGTCAGTTCCGCTTTTTTTTTCTCCACAAAAATACATAGATTAAAACCATAAAACTTTACTTTATCGGCCATACTCTCAGCTTTAAAACAAGCTATAAATTGTTTTAATTCAAATCTCGGGGTTCTAAGATATTCAACTTTTTCTGCATCCATGTCCTCTTGCCGCAGGTCCAATTTTTCTACTTCCGCAGCACTGCAAAGATAGCATTAACAGGTTGCAAAATTATGGCTAACTTTGAGGGGATGCTGAAAAGATATCACTCATTGACTATGTACAAATAATGAGACCATAAACGCAGAAAAGTACTGCAAAGTCCTGGAAAAGCTCAAGATAGAACTTGGATCAGACGGAGCCGACCTGGGCTTCTGAGCCAAAAAGTTCTGCTCCTGCATTGCAAAATGACCAGCAATGAGGCTTTGGTTCAGCAGTTAGTTTATTAGCACAGTTTCATTTTATATACTCACTGGCAACGATGACCAATTCCATTTTATCTAGTATCCGACTAATCGCTTGCTTCAAGTCTGGAAGTCGGCTTTGTGCAATGCTTTTATGCCTTGTGATCAGCTGAAGAATCATTTTGACTACTGAACGAACATACAATTGCCTCTTAACAGAAGTGGTAGCATGGTAATACTGGGCTTTGTCAACATAACCTGAAACAGATGTGCAACTGAAAAATTAGGATACTTTTAGGAATTTTAGGAATTTTAGGATAAAAAGTTGCAAATATTTCGAACATCATCATCTAAATTAAAATAAACGATAACATCGGCAAAGTGCCTTCCTTCACAATAATAGTCTTAGGAACTGAATTTTTGCTGAAAGCTTCTTGGAACTTTCCAAAGCTTCATAGCCCTTTCACAGGAAAATTAGAAAAAAATGATTGGATTTTCTAAAGAAGTAAAGAGACAAAGATATGCATAGATTCTCCAATAATTTTTCCCTACCTCCATCCGATGAAAAATAAAATTGAATGAAAGAAAAGGTGAAAGCATTTTCCCCAGTTATTTTAACCCAACACAGTCAAAATTTATCTAGAAAAAGGAAAGGCAATGAAATTAGGTGGATAAAAGAAAGTAATTCAAAGAAAGAACAGGTCATCACCTGCTGAGACCTGCAGAAGTTCCAGCGCAGCTATGTCAACAGCAATTGAATCATTGTTTCCGATTGACAAGATGACTCGAGGATCGTAGCTCATCACAAACCAGTTGCAAACATTTTGGTAACAGTTGGAGTCGACTAAGTACCAGTGGAATTTTTGGGCTTCCAGTAGCAATACGGTTATCCTGCCTCCTGATTGCCGTACATTCGGTTCATTGCCTAACTTGATGAGGAGGTGAAGTAAGATGGAATGAATTTTCGTTCTGACAGGCACAGGATGGGGTAAACTTACAATAGAAGGCCACTGCACTTCAATAAAAATAGCACCAAGGAATGTGTGACAGTTGGGTAAATACTGATCCACAATCTGAAATCAAATCAAACTGAGGTGAGAGAAGAAAAAAATCAAGCGTCCTTTCTTCGGAAAAAAGTAATTAGATGATAAAGTCAATTCATTTCCCTAACAAGCTGCAAAAGGAACAAGTTGAATTAATCAATACCAGTGCATTACATACAAAAATGAATGGCTAAATATCGACGGCTTAAGTCCGCAATCACAAATCTTGTTTGCGGTGTCTGAAAATCTACGCCCCTATGTTATTTTTTAAAGGAGAACAAATTGACATCATTCCTTGAAGTTTTTGCAGAATTTACTTCGCACAGAGAAGAAAAATCACAGCAGTTTTAAAGAATTGCCGTTGAGTAGTTTTCCGTTTAAAAAATAAAATATGACAGGAAGTCTGTAACATCGCAAACCGAGTTATGTGATTGCCGACTTACACCGTCGATATAGCTTGATGCTTATTTCTGTCGTACATATATCTATACAACCAGCTGATGCAACCTAAGGATTTTCAATTACATCTGCTTTGCGATGAATTGATTGATCTGCCAATTAAACCTACAGGAAGGGATCAATTATCGGGATTTCTGCAACGAGCACCTTAACAATCAATTCTTTACCATAGTTTCAAATAGAAAAATATCGACGGCCAATTATTCACACTTCACCACTGGTGAAAAGAGGAGAACTTATGGCTTCATTTCAAGTCTCAGAAATTCAGAATTAGAATTGTAAATTTAACAATGGACTTCCATTACAGTTCTACAATCAAGTTTTCTTTTTTAAAAAAAAAGCTAGTTTTTTTAGTAAAGCTCTCTTTTAAAATTCTCGCATTTTAGTAATAACGATCATTCAACCTCTTTCCAATCTGATCTTAGCAAAATCCCCTCATGCTCCTCCTGTGATACCAGAAATATTTACCAGATACTTGGTGTTGTAAGTTGACCTTCAATTTGTAAACTAGTAAGATTACTTACTTTAATCATTAAATCCAAATCTTGAACGTAGGGAACGTATTTCTGCCAAGGTAAAGTAATGAGATTATCATGTACAATTTTCAAAATAAATTCTTTGATTGCTGCATTTGCGTAACTTGTTCCATAGAATTGCAAAACAAAACTTAGAATATTGCTATTATCTGAAAAAAGAGAGAAAAAATGGAAATATTATGGTAAGCGTGGTACACAAGAAGACACTGTACTTTTGGATTGCAAACCGTCCCTTTTAGAATTCATTCTTGATGTCAGAGGAGACCCTCTTGGAAGGCGAATCAGTGCTGGAGCTGAAATAGCTATGATTGCAGATAACCTTCAAGCATTTTTTTCAGTGTAATGTTTGCCAATAATTATACAGTTGTAACTCGTTATGACATTTTTGAGAGGGACTTAAAAGTAAAATGTTGTTTCCAGAAAAATGTCATTTTAAGAGACGCTATGATGAGCAATTGGTCGAAACTTTAAAAAATGAACATTGTTCTTGGAAAAACGATGTTTCGAGAAACATAGAGGTACATCAGTGTGTTTAGAATTCCTTTTACCTGCTTGACATTTACAATAGTTGAGAATAGAGTTCACTCATTAGTTTTTCTGTCTGACATCTGAATTCATTAATCATAAATAAATTTAAAAATTGAAATTTCAAAGAAGTTTTAATCGTTGATATTGTTTGAATGTATTTCTTCTATAAGCAACATATTGATTCACAATTTAAAGTTATCTCAATAAAATTAACATTGTGATTAAAGGAAGACTCCTTTGCTTTTGTCACTCATTGGAGCCAATGCAGTAGGTTTTAATGAGTGCATAACAGATAACAAAATATCTCAAAATTTAAGTTTCAAGATATATCTCATAAAAACTGGCATGAAAATTTTACTGATTGGTATGTACTTTTCATTCTGTGCCTTCTAAACCATGCAGATTAGAATATACTTACTTGGAAAGACTTCAAAAATGAATTTGATGGCTTCTACAAAAATTGTCATGACTTTGCTTGCTTTGGAGGTATCTTCTGCAACAAATGGGGGTAAAACCGAGCGGTCATCGGCGAGCTGTTGAACCCAACTAGGAGTTGGCTCGTTAAGCTGAGATGTGAAATATGGTGATATCCATGGAGAGAAGAGATTCAGAAGTTTTGGCCATAGTTGTTCACACACTGGAAAAAAGAAGAAGAAGAGAATTAGAATTGAATGCAGCAAAAATTGAAGAATTTTATATTAGAAAAGAAGCATTAAACTAAATACAGCAGAAGCAAAAGACTTGACTTATCTAATCCTTGCGGAACATTTCAAGAGGTATTACTCGGAAAAAACTCAATCAAGACAAATCAAGAGGGCAGTGCAGACCAGGCATGTGTGAAGACGACATAATTGGTTCTGCCATGAGTGCAGTGCTAAAAAATGAGGCATTGAGTTGAAAATGCGGTAATGCAAGTGCAAAAAAATTCAATAAGAAAAATAGTTTCATCGGTTTTGATTAGTCATGATATAAAAATTGTAGACTAAAACACTGGCTCAATACTAGCATAAACTGATCTACATTTGAATGATGAATGAATCCTTTACAATGTTTTACCTAATGTTTATTTTCATTGATACTAACAGTAAAATCATGATACAACAGTGATACCGTGCGGAAGAAAATTGAAAATAGCTGAAGGTGATAGTAAATTGCATACAAATTATGTGTAATTGACTAAGAAATTATAAAAGAGCACAAGAAAACATAATGGAAAAATTATGCAATGGGCATGCTTCAATGAGATTGAAAAATCAACAAGTTTGACTTACATTTATCTCCAAGAGAACCCCTATCTTGCTGCAGAATTGATGCGATCAATGCATGGCTGATCAACATCAACAGAATGTTAAAACTTTCCAAGTAAATTTTGTACTTGGGATAGAGACCATAGAGCCCATTGGCAACCCTCTCTTTCATGAAGTGATTACTTAACAACACTATGGTTTCCGTCAACTGAAACAGTCAATGTTGAAATTAGGATAACATGACAGAAGTGCATACCTAGAAGAGTTAAACAACAGGAAACAGCAGTGAACTCCAACACAATGTGTTGATAAGGCGCGTCATTAACTCACACATATCAACCCCTTTAGTTTTCATTTACAGAGATTTCAAAATAGGCAAGTAGCACAACAAGAGAATTCATACGATCCAACTCTTCGACGACGCACTTTGACGAGACCGTGTATTGTGAATGTAGAAAGCCATTCGAACGAGTTTAAGTTTTTTGATCTGCCCCCAGCAATATCTTATCAGATTCTTAAAGAAAAGTGCTACGGAATAATTTAAGCGAAGAAAGGAAAAATTCTGTCGAACTCCTGAAAGATACAGTCGATTTAAAGGTATTTTTGGGGCTAAAATATCCAAATCACCGGTACCTATTATAAATCCCGATATATTATTGAAAAGAAATTGACTCGATATAAATGTAATTGCATTAAATATGTCTTGATTTTGTTATTTTAAACGTATTTCCATGCAAAGAAGTTCAACCATGTCCATGCTTTATTCATTCATGAATTGAAAGTAAGCAATCTACATCCCGAAAATCTACCGATTTGCCGTAAAAAATTGCAGAAACTTGATATACCAGGTCGATGCACTCACTCGTTGAATTTACCAACCAATTTCGTGGGTGCAAATATATAAAAATCAATATGCTATAGTCATTTTGGGTGCATTTATTTTTCATGAAACAATAATAATTTCAATCCCGAAAAACCATCAATTTTCCGTATAAAATCGAAAAAATCGAGATGTGTCGACTCCCTGACGTGAAAATTAGATTCTACGTGTAAAAATACTTACACATGGATATGCTGAACAGAAACCATGTGTGGACACAGTTAGGATACATAGCCCCAGAATACTTTTAAAGCGCCTTTACTTTCCAGAATCTTGACGGAATTTTTTTTTTGGCTTAAACGACTCAAGAGACACTGTAGTTAAAAAATATAAAGAATTTTCGATTTTGACACAAAAAAAAAATGTTCGTTCAGGCACACCATGTATTGTATGGTGTATTGCGCTGGTATTCAATCCTTGCCTTCAGATCAAAATTCTTACAAGGAAGCCCCTTGCAAGAGGCGAATTTTTTGTAATTTCTCCCAATTTTTTCTCCGTTATATAGTTGAATTGCTTGCCAAATTCTGAGGTCAATTATATTTAATTGTAATTTATACATTTCTTTTTTCCCCTTCATTTTATTTTTTGTTTGGAGAAGTTTCGTTGATTTCTTCGGATTTCGAATACTGTAACTTCTCTTCTATTCGGCCGATTTTTATGAATGAGACCTCTTTCAATTCGTCTTTGAACGGAGAGTAAGGAAAAAATTGCTAAGTACTCGCGAAACAATTTTTTCGAAAATTTGATGGATCCCAGCGTGACGGTGAAATGGGTAATCGAGTGAAAGTAATTAGGTCTGACTGTGACGAGGACCGCGAGGGTCGCCTTTTGTTCTTCAGCTGGGAAGCGACGCGGCGAACCGAGCCAGGACCGGGACACTACCTGGGTTTTGTGCCTGCCTGTGCACTGTTTTGGCCTGATAGGGGAGTGAATTTCTGTATGGGCCACGGTTAGCACATGGTCTAATGAGTCTCGAGGCTCATCACAGATTGCACTTACCACTATCCTGCTGGCCCCGGCTATCAGAGCAAGGAGTACCAAATTTTGAAAATCATAACAGGGTTGTGGAGATCTGTCAAAGCAACGTTTTAAACAAAACGAAGAAGTGAAATTCTCATTCAACGAGTGCCGACCTGATCAGCCATCCTCGAATCAGTTCGCTTGCTTCTGCTTATATATGCATATTTTAAATCAGCGCGCCCCATTCTAAGGTTTTTTTAAAAAAAACCAAGTAACGTAGACTCTTGGTATTCATTACACATAAACTAGCGAGCCCCAGAATGAGAAACAACTTTAAATCATAATTATTGACGGATAAATAAACTTTTTACACGCTTTGGAAAATCTCAGAAGTTCGCGGTAGTCACTTTTCGGTAAGGAACTAAGGGACTCGGTTATTGTATCGAGTGGGGGGTCGAAACGATCGCAAAGGCGGTATACTACGTATACGCGCCAAAAGAGGACAGAAGTAAAATCATTGATAGAGATATGTTAAATGAATACAAGCTATGCAACGAAGACTGTAGAACAAATTTTTCAGTTAGCCTGCTTTGATAATACTATTGGAAATATTGAGAAATGGTAAAGAGGTAAAGTAACAACACTTCTAAAGTGTTCTTTTCTGTTGAAACAGCATGTTTAATGGATTAAACTTGCTTTTTTATTTTATGGCAATGAATATTTTAAATTTTTTGTTTAAGTGGTATAATGAAAATTTTCTGAAAATAAAATAAATTCTTCTATTATTACCTCATGGTAACTTAGTGACCGCTGTTCTGTGGCATACTTTCGTGCTATATCTTTCAATTGGGATATTGAGAGATCAGGTTTCAAAACGTACTGAGAGGAACCGATTAAAGTGTTGAGTACACTGAACCAGACCTCAGGAGATATTGATTCCTCTGCAGTATGAGATAAAACACTATGAAGGATTTCACCATAGTGTTCTGGAAACTCATGGGCGAGTAACACACACAGATGTTTCCTGTAAACCTAAGACAAGATACAAACAAAGAAAGTTAGACAATATTTTCCTGTAACAAAACATTAAAAGTTATGCAATTCTTAGAAATACTCTTGGAACCCGAGAAACTCTAAAATTTAAAGAAGTTTGAATTTGGCAGAAATGGTGGAATTTACAGGAGATTTTGAAAATGTTGACAAAATTTTAAAATTTACAAGATAATTGAAACCTTTGGAAGAATTTAAGAGAAAGATTTTTGAAAATTAACTTGATAAAAAAAGGCAAATTTTCCTTCTTTGGAAAAAACTAAGTAAGAAAAAAGCTTCCCTAATTTTACCAGCAATCCACTAACAGGATCTCCCATCGTACAATCTTAGCACAAGTCTCCTATATTATTTTTGCATATTTTAAAGGAGAAAATGTTGGTTTTTATAATCCAAAACTTCGGTTAATTTTACTTAGTTTGAAGACATGCTGACCCATGCACACACAAAGACATGAAGACATACTGTTGGATGAAAGCAAATTACAAATGACCGTCTGGGTGTAACATAAAAAGTCGCAGTGGGCTCGATGTAGAAACAAGAACGACTCTCATACATTTGTGCGAGCTATGAGCTTGAGCTCTTTTGACCCAGTTGGCGACATTTTGTAGCTCATCAACTTTAATAATCCACAGTTATGATGCATACAGAATATTAAGGATAAATTAAAAAAATAAAACATTTTTACCTCATGGATGGATGCTACTGCATTGGCAGGCCTACTGCCAAAATACGAGAGAGACTTGCGTATTAAATCGAGGAGTTGAGATCGTTCAGACAAGCGGGGCTTTTTGCTAACTAGCCATTGCTGAACATCAAACTGAAAGGATATAAAAAATAATAATAAGCTGAAGACTCACTGTCAGTAAAAAACAAAGGACACATCTGGCAGAAGCAATTTTAATTATAATACTAGAACCAATTTTAACAGAAATGCATTAAGTTTGAACTTAGAATCAGAGGTTTGAAGTTCTATTTGGAAAGTATTGACTTTGAATTTTTGACAGGAGAAAATATACAAATTTTTCCGATAAATAACCTGAACGAAAATTCAAAAATTTAAAAAAAAAAAAAAAAAAAAAAAAAAAAAACAGGCTCATTTGAAGCTTCTAACTGACCTGCAGTTGAAAATTATCAAAATCTGCTTAATGGATTTTTAAATATTACAAAGAACAAAAATGAAACTTTTTGGAGTCACAAAGCTTAGAGTGTTGATGAATTGATCAATAAAGCATACGGCTAGAAAAAACAGTGATTTACTGATCAAGAGCACTTGACAAACAATCGACACGGATAAAATTACTAACTCTTTGATCTGAGAATAAATTATTGTGTAAAACATATGTTTACCTTGGACAAGAGAGAAAAACATAGATCCACACTTTGAAAATCTATAGAATCACAGAGAGTTCGATACATCAACAGGAAAACTGGCGAAGGGGCAGCCAGAGGGGTGAAGTGAGTGGTTAGAATTTGTTCCAATTTTGGTTTCTTCAAAACAGTATCCAGCAATCTAGAACACTCAGCTTCTTCGTTATCTATAAAACGCTGTAAAAAAAAAAAAAAAATTAATGATTCACTAAGTTTCTGTTGAAGTTGCGGAGAGATTTCTCATTGTCAAAAACAGAAAAGGCAAATTTTATTCCCACATTAGAAACAGTTAAAGTTATACCTGTTCTTTTTTTTATTAGTCTTTTGACCAGTTTTATGACATCATTTAAATGTAAAAAAAGCATCGATTCTTGGGAGCTTGCAAACGTTTGAAACAAATTTTATTTTTTAAAATTTTTTTGCCTTTGTCACCTATTGAAGAAATTATCATTATTCGGAATCAAGGCTCATTTTAACGCCGCCTTCCTACTAAAATATTGTCTAAACTAACATCAAAAAAGTCATTTTATGGAAGTTCCACTGAACTATTTTTATCCTTTGATGCTCAAAAATCTTGGCAGTGAAAATGATGGACACTTGATGAATGTTGTTGATGTTAGTGTTGATGATTCAGTGAATCACAGTTAAGTTATGGTAATACAATTTGAAAAATAAAAAATACACTTATATCCATGATTGGCATTTCCGGATCAATTTTTCAAAAATAAAAGAGAGCACTTACCTCTCCAAGCAAATGGATTATATCCAGGATAAACTGTTTGCTTGGTGCATAAACAAATGTTTCGACCTCAAACACCGAGACAAAATGATAGAATAAGGCAACACCAACGTCCTTGAGAGCGCATATTAATTTTGCATCTCCGATTTTGGACACCTCCAAAAACTCCTGCTCAAATGCTCTAGAGACACACACATAAAACATCCAACTTTAAATTTTATCTAACAAGGAGTATGCACACAGTTAAGTTTCATTATAATATTTCTTAAAACAAAATTTTCCCTGATACTACATGACTACATGAGACACTTTAGGTCCCAGCTAAACTCCCATTAGTAACCACGAAAAATGTTTCCTGTTGCGGCGTTTTCCGAATATGACATTCAGAAATTTTAGTCCGATTTGTAAAAGAAATGTAGCATCAATTCCGAGAAATGGCGAATTCCCTTTGGAGGGGAAATTTTTTCCCTTGCCCTTCAGAATGACATTATTTTGAGCGTAGGGGTGGGCAAGAGTGTTCCAAAAATCTACTTAATAATATCGATGCACAGGAATAGACTTGCAAAAACTTTCCATCAACCCTTATAGCTTTCATCAAGAAAGTGCTTTCGGATCCATTTGATTTATTTTGGAAAATTTTTTTTAAAAATTACAATACAAAACTTCATTTTTCATCAATTTCCAGGATGAACTTCTCTCATGATATTTCCAATAAATTATGATGCAATAGTCTTAAAACAGCATTCTTTTATGTACAAAATTTGATTATTCTGAAATTTGCAAACAATTAATTAATACATAACGCAGCAATACAAAGAATTGATCGATACTTACTTGACTAGATTCTCAATAAAAATAGTTGAAATGCACAAATTTGATGGCGGTTCCAGTAGGGATGCTTTCAGAAGGCGCTCCGATTCTGAACGATTTTCTTTCAGCATAGCATCTACAGCATAGTTTATCTGAGCTTCTCTCACCTATAAAGATAGATAAAAATGATGGTAAGTTAAAAAACCAGAAATTAGGAACTGGAATTCTGCAGAAGAGGTGGTACCGCTTTGTGACAGACTACCACCTTGCCCAAAATCATTGCATTCTTAACCCTTTCACTACCTGACCTCATTCTTTTTTCTTTTCCTTTCTCAAATAAGTTTATTTTGGTACTTAATTATATTTTTACGAATTGAGCATAAAAATTGTTAAATCTGTAATTATTTTCTTTTATACGTTTAGTTTTTGCAGACGCAATTCATTGTAAATTGTAATCCTTGGCAAGAATGTGTTTCCAAAGTTACAACATTAAATTTTACAAGAGGTTCGTTAAACTTGTCCTTCTATGATGCTATGTCAAGGATTTCCTTGAACGTCCCTGAATCACAGTGTAAACCATATGGTGCAACCTGGGAAAAGAAGCTGCTTAAGGAATAACTAAGCATACAGTTCTGATTCTATAGGAAAGTTTGATCTAAAATATTTACCAGTAATCTTATAGTAGCTGGCCCAGCACAATGTAGATTTTGTGGCGATTTCCTTCGATTGGGACTCACAGTGTCGCAGGCTGCTTTTAAGACTATTTCCTTCTCAACATCTTTGTAGAGCTCCAGCAATGAATTTAAAAATTTAGAATCTAAATCTGAGTATAACTCCAGTTGGGCTGCGTGAGAGCTAAAAAAGGAAGAACATACAGTTAAGTACTTCATGGAATTAAACGAACAAAACTTTGAATAAAATTGATAGATAACAAAGAACCTCAACAAGCAACTGAATACTTTTTACTGCACTTCAACGGGGGGCAAGATTTAAGGGCGCTTTATACATTCTGAATTAATTTTTGAACATTTAAAGGAATTTAAAAACGTTCTTGATAAAATTTTGATGGGGAAACTCCCAAACCACTTAATTGACGATGAAATTGCAAAAATGCGCATCTCGGTTGCAATGTTTTGAAATCTCCATTAGTATTTTATTTTTTAAAAGGAGATTGAACCAACATCATGGCTTGAAGTTTTCACAGAATATTCTCTATAAAGAGGAGAAAAATCACTGACATTTTCAAAAAATGATGTATAGTAGTTTTTAATGAGAAGAATAAAGTATGACAGGAAGTCTGCAATGCCACAAACCAAGATATGCATTTATGCAGTTCCACCATCGGTATCTCGTTTGCAGTGTTGAAACATCTCTGCTCCTTTTTTTTTTTTTTTCAGGGAGAACAAATCAAAAACATTCCTTTAAGTTCTTTCAGAATTCCCTGCACACAGGGAAAAAAAAGGTCATGGAAGTTTTTAAGAGTTGACATTGAGTAGTTGTCCCTTTAAAAAATAAAGTATGATGGGAAGCCTGCAATGCCGCAAACCAAGATACATGGTTAGGAAATTTCACTATCGATTTTAAATCTAACAAAAGATCTAAGTGCACTTGGCTCCATTACCAAGTCAGTAGTAAGGAGGGCTTTGAGCAAAGCACACACTGGCTGTCTCTGTGGAATAAATAAATAATATTTGGTAAGATGGTTCTTTGGATTTATTGTCACGTTTCCAGGCAATACTGAGAAGGTGAGTCGTGAAAGATGATTGGCTGAACTTACGCAGAAAAATTGGCGAGAGGTTTCAAAGATTTCTGAACTTTCTCCATCATTACTGTTTTATTTAGCAAGGCGTCCCGCGGGTAACTGGGAATAACTTGACTGGATGGCTTCAGCTGAGGTGGAGCTTTAGGAGTATCATATGATTTCAATCTGAAAATACAGGCATTTTGGAATTGAGCGGAATTCAAATTAGGCTCGAGCAGTAGGCAAACTTTGTAGATAAACCATTGAGACACTTATAGTGAAGGAGAAGGAGAAACAGCAAAATTTACAATAACTCGCAATCCTTACTGAATTTTTGGAAATAATTGGTAAGGTGACTGCAGAACTTTTTTTTTTCAATATTTTCGACTTCCTTGCCAATTGCTAAGTATTCATTTATGGATATAGGATGAGCCAGGATTGGCAAAAAATAGTCTCATACCTTTTAATGATGCGTTTGATCGGATCATCCTCCATTAAACAAGAATTAGCAGTTGAGCTAAACAAATTTTCTTTGCCTCGGTTCTTAGAATCCATCCAATTTTTCATTGATGCTTTTTTCTCATCTTCGATGACCATTACATTTAAGTACTCTGTCCAGTAGCTCTGAAAAAAAATCGGAAAGTTAAATGAGACTCTTTTAGAGAGTAAATTCTTTATCTTTTGTTTGACATGTTTCATTTTTAAAAACATGATGCCAGCTCCTCCAATACCTGCATTGAAGTTAATTTTTTTGCATGAAATTTTAAGAACAAAACCATCACCTTTCAACAGAACAGATTATCCGGTTAAATATTTGACTTACATAAGGTATATGATTAACTTAAGATAATTTTTAACTTACAGCGTCTTTTTCTAAGATCAGCGAGAGTTTGTAGGTGTTATAATTGGATGGAAAAGCAGGAAGGAAAAGATCTGCTTCTTGTAAACGAGCCTCTTCCAGCCAAAGAAGTAAAGTATTATAGAACCTACGGAAAAGAACACAAAAAATTACAATCCAAAAATGAGTATTCCAACAAAACAAATTATCTGCAGCACAGTTTCTCCTTTCTTGGTTTAGCATAGCGGAGAGAATTTATGATGAGGAATGGAGAAAATGAAGAAAAAACCGATCAGTAAATAAGAAAGTTGGAGGAGCCTTCTTTAAACTTTTCAGGCTCGGAGTAAAAAATTCTATGAATTTAGGGTTCTACAACGTAAGCCTTTATTAACATTGCGTAACATTAACAACAACAAAAAAAAAAGGATTGGGTTATTTTCATGGTGTAAAAGGGGATCTTACTACGGAGTGATTCTACTCAGTTAGATTTGACTACAAAACCGACATCTCTTTGAATGTTAATTATGAATTTATTGCTGCAATTATTTGAGTCATTTACCATGCATTAAAATAGACTTAAAAACAAACATAAAGTTCTTACCGAACAAGGTTTTCATGAAATTCTTCAAGTGGTGTATTGTTGGAAGTTATCTTCTTCAGCTCATTATTATGATGCTCTACTGAATCGAGTAGTTTTTTCTTAATTTTTTTCAAATACATTTGATTTGAAATGCCTTCGAAAAATTTGTATCCAACGCTACCCTTGTCAGAAGGACTGAGAAAATTGAACATACAAAAAAATTAAATGTTATGAGATGGGTGACAGGAGATATAAGAACATTTTTGCTTCAATATAAAATCAGCAATTTCTTCCAATTTTACGACTTGCGCGTCTAATCTAATTTATCAGCATTTCATATCCTGCGAAACTTTAAAAAAAGCGTAACATTTTTTTCATAAATAACATGAACGCAACATGTGATGGGATGTCTACATAATTGATGATGGATCATTTCCAGGATAGATGCAAAAAAGAAGACCCTGTTAAATTTATTACTTTCTTCACACAAAAAAAATTCTTATAGAATGATTATTTTTGAGCCACCTTTGATTCCAGATAGGCAATCATTTATTTGGCACAAAAATTTGATTGAATAAAATTAAAATAAGACTCACTTTAAAATAAGAAATGAGTATAAAATAAATGTTTGCCTTGCATAATTTTAATTTTAAAGACTATCCATTTTGAAAATAGTTGGTGTGGTAGAGAAAAAACTTTCACTAAAATGCTTACATACCCAGGTACGCGAGCTAAGTACAGCATGAAGAATTTTTGCCAGAACAATGGTAACACTGGATCGTCACAAGGTAGGGCTAATCCAAACTGGCTCCACCGAAAAATAGCCAGCATGGCACTGCCGAAACATGGTATTTTGAGATTCGAACAAACTCTTTTCAGAGAATTGTCGATTGAGGTTTTCTTATTAGATGAGGCGAGCGATTGCAGAAGCTCTGACCAAACGTTGGTTTCTATCTCCATGATCTTCTCTTCAATTTCGAGAACAAAGAGGGCATACCAGCTCAATTCTGGTTGGAAGATGTTTTTTGGAATTAGAGTTGGGTACGCTTGAGTGCTGTTAGACATCCAGCTGACTAGGAACGAAAGACCGTTCGTTGAATTGTGCGAGTCACCCATCATCTGTGACTAGAGTGAAAAAAAAAATAAAAATACTGGTAAAAAAGAGGAAAAACTCAGAAGACTAGAGCTGTTTTTTTTTTAATTTTAGAAGTTACTCCTGGTATTGGAATTCTGCAGCTTAAACAAGTTACAAAAGCCGTTACTCCACTCTCATCAGATCCAGTAAAAGTAAATTGTAACCCTAATTTCAAAGACTCAATTAAAGGAGGATATAACAGAATCCAAAAAATTATCCACAGTATTCTTTTTCTTGTCTTTTTTTTTACTTTTAGTCGTGCAAAAGATTGTTTCCTTCCAAATTTTCGAGGGTTCCCAGCCATGCTTTAATCATTTTCTTGTCTGACGATACAAAACATGACAGAAAATAGTAGAAAATGGGAAAAAATACTAATAATTTTTTGGGTGAGCTGTGACTTGCTGAATTTTAAATTAAGAGCTTTACTTTTAAAACAGTTTCTTAGTGGTATCAAAAAATCTGAGTCATTCCTGCGTAAAATTTAACTTTAACAGGTTGATTAATAGAATTAATGATATACTTACTTTGTAAAAAGTGGTAAGGATTTCAAGGACCCTCAGTCTCATATTTGCATCAAAAAAGGCAGTCTTCAACAAAATATTGATTAGATAAACAGTGCTAGCAGGTTCCATTTTCCAAACTGACAAGAGGCAATTCAGCCACAACTCAATAATTGGGCCAAAATTATTAAGCGCATAACTAAGCAAGAGAAAAAATAATAAAATACGTCAGTAAACGTGAAATAGCTGACAAAGAACTGAAAGTGAATTCTTGATACTACAAATGTCGGATGTTCAGATATTTACGGACAGACTATCGATTCAAACTTAGAAACACCTTTCCCAGGGTAAAGCCATTTCGACTTAAGAAATCAGAGAAATTCTATGCCTAACTTCCCATTAATTACTGGTTACTCTTTTTGAATTGTAAACATTGCTTCAAGTTCAGTCAGCATCAGAGGATAGTGTAGGGAAACATTGGATATAACTTTTGAGTGTTGAATCCAAAAAAATATGCAAATTTCCAGATTAGACAAAAAGTAACAAATAAAATTAGTAAATTAATTCAAATATTATAAATAATAATTACCAACCTTTCAAAATTTTTTAAATGAAAATTTATGAGGTCACCAAATTGAGCCAAAATTGGGCCAGGAAAATCGGTGTAAATGAGATTCTTGGCAGTCCTTGAGTAAGTGCGGTCTGCGGCTAATAATGACAACATAATATTGCGGAATCTGGAGAGTAAAATAAATTGTTTTAATGGAAGGACCCATAATGAATGGGAGGGGGAAAAATTATTAGAGTTTGAGTAAATTCACATTGATTTATTCTTCTCAGTGTGAAAATCATTCAACTTAAAAATTCAACATCGATTACTGATGTAACAATGCTAGGTGTATTAAGGATTTTCAAACATTCAGCACAATTAACACAGCTTTCATTTAGCAGTATTTCTTTCATTCTCTGAAAAAAAATTCGAGCTTTAGATTGAAAACAACCTCTCTCAACAAAAAAAGATAGAGCATTAGTGCCTTCTTTTTAGAAGGACGTTTAGACGTAACCCTCTCAGTTAACATAAACCTGAGTATCCATTAATTTTGATGACTTTGTCTGAATATCAACAATACCTAGAAAAAACAACAAAAAAATTAGGTGAATTCTTCAAAAGCCAAAAAAGGCTACTTACTTTTGTGATGAATACAACGATTGAGCAGATTCGATAAAAAGCGGGAATATTAGTTCCAAGGAAACAAATGCTGGGGTATAATAGTAACTATTTATTAATTTCAGAATGAAGTCAAATCCTTGGTTACAAATGAGGGGCAGGCTATGGCCACTTGTAGTCATCATCAAACTTGCATAAAATGCAATAGATTGATGCTTCCCAATGTTTTCTGACAAACATTTCATTTCCTAGAAAAAAGGTAAAAACACAAATGTTAGCCAAAATCCTTCCTTTACCAATTGAAGAAAATTATTTTTCAACTTATTTAAGATAATGAAAGTTCAGGTGTAAGGATGGATGAGATTTCCAAAATAGTTCGAATCCGACCAACGTACCATTGAAAAATTAAAGAGGAGAAATACATGTTTACTTGTTTTGCTCTGAAAAATTTACCGTAACAAGACAAATAGCAACTTTTCCTTTGTCTTGTTATAATTTGTCAGCAAAAAGGAGAACATTTGACAGTTGTTTATTGTACAAAGTATTCTGTTGAAATTATTAAAATCTAAACACAACAGTAAAATACAAATCATTAAATTACTCAATTCTCAATTTCACGTCACAGCAGTAAGTAAGTAAGTAAGGGCCGGGCTAACCGGCGAGATGCCCTCAAGGGGCCAAGGCAACTGGCAGGAATCCTGCCGTCATGCACCCCGAAGTTGGACCGTGCTCCTTAACTTTGTACTATTGACACATTGTGTATCCTCTATATTCCCGCAAGGCTCAGCGGCCATCTGATAGCCAACGGAAGGTCTTATTAAAGACTGTGGCAGACGCTGCAGAGCACGGACTTTCGGAGCACGGACTTTCGGAGCACGGCCATGCCTCCACCGAGTTGGACTGTGTTGTTGCAATCTACACTGATAGGTAGCGCTGGCAGTCGCGCACACTACGAGTTTTCACAACCCAGTCGAACAGTGCAGACGGATTACTTACTGGGTGACTATGTCCCTCCCGCACCCTGTTACCTCAAAGGGTCAGGGTATCGGAGTGGCATAGTCATCCACAATCACGATGACTGATATTTGAGTGTCCTCAAATATCATTCACCTCCGGGGATTGAACCCGGGACCTCAGTGTTGGCAGCAAACTGCCTTGACCACTACACCACTGAGGCTGTCACATCACAGCAGTAAATCTTCCATGAAGTTAAATACCTCTGTTGGGTGCTCCAAGGAGGGTAAATTCGAAACAGCCTGACAAACATTTATCACAGTCTTAAAAACTTTCGCACTGGATTGGTCCAATAAGTGTAACCGCAGTTTCAATAGAACTCTCCATGCCCATGCACTTAGAATCTGCTCAGGGGACTGCAATTTGACGATAGAAGAAACCTGAGAGCCAAAAAAATAAATATTTATGAGAGAATAGTAAAACATTCTGAAAAAGACAAAAATCAACCTGAGATACACATATACATATACATTACTGAAAATTATTAAAAAATAGATTCATCCCTCATAGCACAGATAATACTTAGTAAATGGATAAGAAACTTCCGTAGGTATCATTTGATTTTGTTCAATTAGGAGTGAAAAATATTTTAAAATAACTCGTAATTGAAAACAAAAACAAAAATGAAATAAATGAAAGCAATGATGAGGAAAGCAAAGAGACCTGTGAAATCTTTGGTACTAAACAAGCCACTCTTAGGACTTGTCTCCACGGGACGTATTCATGGGCTTTGTCCGAAGTCTGAATCGCAGAAATGGAACTTCTGGGATTATTACCAGTTATTGTCTCCACGGAACAGGGCTCTCGCGCTCCTGTGACAAGTTGGCGCAGGAAGATAAATGACTAAAAGTTGAGTATTTAAAGCAGAATTAAGATGATAATTGAACATGATTAACAACCAGACGAATTATTTTAATAAATACAAAAAACCGAGTAAACAACAAAATATTGCACGGTTTGCTTTCACTTTTTCGGCGGTTTTAGGGGTATAAGGACCATACTTGGTACTGAGAAAAGTATTGATTAACTCAATATTTTTCCCAACTTCGAAACTGGGATTTTCCCTCGGACCAATCGCGACCCTGGACCCCTGGGACGACCCGTGGAGACGAGGCCTCATATTTTGCTTTCCCATCTTCGATACAACGTCCAATGCTCAACATTCATGTTGGTCCTCTCCCCTCCCCACCCATGACTGCACAAAAAATTAATTGTCGTCGCCTTGTTCGGAAGCGACAGGCTGACAAGGCCACAAATGACATTCAAAAAAATTACTACTTACAGTAGAGAGACTCATTAAAATTTGGAGTATCCCTTTCATTGCTTTTTGTCTCATCGACTATCCTGAGACTTTATTTTGGAGATCATTTTTAAGCTTGGAGCTGACAGCAATGCTCAGAGTGTTATACCCCCTTCTCTTGCAGTCGCAATAAAAAATCCATTGGCTTTCTTTGAAAACAGAATGGCCCTACCTTATTATAAACACAATGAGATCCATCATCGAACAAAAAGTCTAAATTGAAAAATCCTTGAGCTCCTCTTTTATTTCCATAATTTGACCATGATGATGTGTAAATTCAAATTACCTGTTTCATACTTTCTGATAGAACATCAGTTTTCTGAGACCCCACAGTTTCTGGCGCATGAAGAACAGCAGTTTTAACGACTAGAATCGCAACTTTACAATGGACATCATAAGGCAGAAACAAGTTTCTGAAAAAGATAAAAATTTAAATCTCAGAATTTAAAACACAGAATTAAAACATTGATCTATTTTAACCCAACTTTAGGAAAGAGGAATCGAACACTACCGACAGGACATCTTCAATAATAGAATGTTACGGCACGAACATGCATGTTTTGCTGACAGAGGGATAAAATTTATGAGATCTCACAGCTTAATCTGGAGAAAGTCTAAAATAAAATAAAAGGTAAAAAAAAACAGGATGTTTCAAAATAATTATAATCTGGGAGAGAGCAAAAAACAACTAGCTGCATTTATTTTGAAACGTCTTGAGGGAAAGAAGTCCCGGTTTTATTTTAATCTTCTGGCCTTCCCCCTGATTAAGTTGTTATTTTGATGTTTTTTGGCTGATTAAGATGTTCATCATTTTATGAGATCTTAGGAATGACAAATACTAAGATTCTAACTTTAAAATAAAGATGGTAGATGGTGCATCTTAGTCTCAATTTAATATATATAGGAGCTTACTCATTGGAGGCATCAAAGCCATAGTTTAGGCGGTCAATAATAAAACGTCCGAGATTGTTTTCAGCGGAGATCAATGGATAGAGAAGCAACCAATTGCTAATGATGTTGAAATCTTGCTCGGTTGGCCTCCAGTTGTCTAAGCACATGGTGTTAAATAAAAATAGGGTGATCTGAGAAAGAATACAGAAACACTAGATTAATTTACGTCAGAAGAGTAGGACGCTTGTAAAATAAAAACAATTACATATTAATACATAATGCGAGTAAATAACTAAAAAGTCCAGCCATTTAAAACATTCCCTGTATTTTCAAACTTTAGGCTCAAAATTATAAAACTATTAAGTTTTAATTGAAAAATGATGAAAAAAATTTTGATACAGTCTAGACCGTATAAATTTTTTGTTTTTTTTTTTTTTTTTTATGAGATAATAGGTAGGCGACCTTGATGGCTACCAGTGAGGTCAGGAAACAAAACTCTCTTTAAAATATTCTCAGTAGTTGTTCGGTTCCAGCATTCAGACATCTTGAGACTCGGAAAATACTTTAGGAGGGACTGAAAATTATGAAAATAAGTTGACTGGTAACAGCTAATTTAGAGAGTATAGTGATATTTAAAGAATAACAGAGTTGTCAGAATAGATGAAGAAATTATGAAGATTAAAATTACCTTTCCAGCATCAGAGAATTCATTTTTGAAAATGTAAATAAACTCTGAGAGTAGATTCGGAAACCTGGTTGTTAAGCTTGCGAGCAGATTGCGGACAGATTTGGAACATTTATCTCGGCATTTGCTGGACATTACACCAACCTTAAAAATCACAAACCATGCGTATAGAATAAATGATAGAAGAAAGAAAATTCTTTGTGCAATTTCATAATCTGCAATAATTTGACTGGCTACTTCCCCGAGATTTTTAATTTAAAATTTTGAGCCGCTTACTGACCATTGAGAAGCTTGAGAGATTTTTAAACCTTGCACCTAATTTCATAATTTTTAAATCATATAAGAAAGTTTAAAAGGTAATTGCGAGAGCATTTATCTCTTCCCCTGTGTATCGTTTTTATTCATGTTTAGAAACGAGATCTAGGAAGACATTCACAGTCTCCAAGTTTCAAGCAGACACTAAAGTACAAATTTTGCGTACCTAAATAAACTATTTCTGATTTTTGTGTTTGATTGATTGAGATTCTAATTCCTTACTTTGATCACTGTTTAAATATCCCTATTTAAACTTACTTTTAATAGGAGCAATGCAATGGATTTGATGAAGACCCAATCTTCGACTGATCGGGCTGATGCCATGTTTGAAATAGTTGTTAGGAGATATATTATTTTTTCATCTGATAAAGACAACAATGTCTCCTCAAAGGCTTCAACATCTGAAAGAAGAAGAAACAAGAGTAAAATGACCGATTTAAACATTATCAGGAATTATTAGAAATTTTAAACCCCCCCCCCCCCAAAAAAAAAAAAATTGAAAAAAACTAATGTCTACCAAGAACTGGAGGGTAAGAAAATTTAATTCTTACTTATTGCCAGAGTATATTGTCAGAGGTAAGAATTAGACGTCGAAGGTGATAAACGATACAAATAATTGCAATAGACAAAAGAAGCAATGGGTCTATTGCACGCAAGAGATACAGACAAATAATGATACTCTTCACAGGTTAAATCTCACGAAAATCACGCTGGACACGTCAAAAAAGTCTGCAAACCATTCCTTAGTGCACAATCTGCATAGTTTGTAACAAATTTTTTCAAGTTTCCTGCGTCTGCGGGCAGTTTTTCTCAGTCACTGCCAACCAGGTTTGCACAAGCAGAGGAGTAAAAAAAAAACTGATCCGAGATCACAAACGATTTCACTTCTTTCGATTTCAACTTTTTCTACTATTTGATTTCAATCTTTTTCAAGTATTGTTTCTTTTTTCTTTCTTTATTTTGCAAAAGCCAGTGCTTTGAATCAATTGAAATCTTATGCAAGGTGAGTTTATAACAGTTTGCGAGACTGTTTAATTATGCAGGTTGGGTCTCATTCCAGGCAAACCTGACTACCATCCGCCAAGAAAAACTACCTGTATACACAGTGAATTTGAAAATGCATGTTACAAACGATGCAGATTGCGCTTTAAGGAGTCGATTTCAAACTTTTTTGATGTGCCTAACGTTATTTTCAAGCGAAGTACCTCTTGGAGAGGGTATTCAGTTGGCTGTTTCTCTTGCGTCCAACAGACCCATTTAAAACTTTAGCTTCCTCTGAAGCTCATTACTTAAGCCTAAGGAAGTCAAATTAATTTCCTTTTTCACAATTGCTAAAAATGTATTGATTTTGGAAAAAGTTCAAGACTCAACAAACTTATTTTAGTGAGCAGACCCTATTACAGAATTATATTAGGATATCTACGAGACTTTTACATGTGGTGCTTAAGAATTCAAATAAAAAATTCCTTACCAGGTAAGTTATTAGAGAAAGGCACAAGAAACGGAAACAGTTTGAACAAGTTATGAATGGAAAGTAAGTCGTAAGGAAGGGAAGTCAAAAATTGCCATGTCGCTTGGTTGTTGTACAAACAAAGAAAACTTCTCTTGAAAAATCCATCATACTCAATTTGCAAACGATAAAACAGACTGCTATCAACTATTGATCTAGTAGAGCAAACGGATCTGAAAGAAAAAGAATCAGACAACTAAAAAAATGAAAGAAGTTTCTATCATGCGCATCTTTTTTTTTTTTAATAATACAACCTCATAAAACATTTACAGCTTAATCATGACTTTATAAGTCATAAGCTGAGAATTGCCATACGCAAGCCAGAGATGATATGTGGTTTCTAAATGCAAAATGAAGTCCAATTGTTGCTTATGCGCTCTTTTACAGACACTGCCATAAGGTTCACACTATGTACAGCTAATAACAAAATAGTGCTTAAAGTGACACTTGAACAATTGAGATATACTTATTTTTCTTAATTCTGAGGAAAGGCTCCTAGGACACCAAGATATTCATGCAAAGTGTTGACCTTCATTAACTTTTTCTCTGCAATTATATTAATTATTAAAAGGAAAAATACCATATACTATACTTAGTTAAAAGGCCATGCCATTGGTAACGTTAATGTTCTTCAAATTGAACAACCTTTGAAAAAAAGCCTAAATTCATGAAGATATGGAGTTCACAAACCTGAAGGTTTTGAGATGATCAGAAGCATACTCCACTATATGGACAGCTAATCTTCCCAGTCTCTTAACAAATTGCTTGTAGCGAGGAGCACTGAAATTTGTCATGCCGCATTCTAAAAGTCCGACAACTAAGGAGGAAATGGCCAACATCCGTA
The DNA here is from genome assembly GCF_918797505.1 of Bemisia tabaci. Lineage (NCBI taxonomy): Eukaryota > Metazoa > Arthropoda > Insecta > Hemiptera > Aleyrodidae > Bemisia > Bemisia tabaci. The sequence continues at coordinate 60,066,697 of NC_092796.1, forward strand.
GAATATCCCTGTCTGAGATGATACTTGGATCGTAGAAGTCATTCCCATCTCTGTTTGTAATAAGCAATAACTGTGAAAAGTAGAAACGGAAAAATTAATATTCAACTTTGGAAGAAGCGGGCAGTAAACTAAAAATTACCAATTTTCACAGCTACTGAATGATCTTTGCGGTTTCTTGGTGTTGAAGACGAAAATAAAACTTCACCCCTGATTCCTGTATTTGACCCCAAAAACTTCAAAACGAAAGATCAAGGTTCAAGTTAGAAACCTGTCAAAACTTAACGCGGACTATATTAGTTGACATTGAACCTTTTCACCTGGTAAGAATATGAAAGGAATTGCCTTGTCTTGACTCAGAATTTCAAATGGTTACTCGCATAGTGGTAGATACACCATAAATAATCACCTGGAATTAAAGTTTATGCATAAAATCAACTTCCTGATAAACATTAAAATAAACAAAAGGAATATCACACATTGATGGTCTAAGTGCAAAACCACGTATCTACATTGTGGTGTTCCAAAATTTCTACCCCTACTCTTATACAAAATATTCTGCTAACAAAGAAGAAAAATCAAGAAAGTTTTCAAGAAATTACGTTGACTAGTTTTCTCAAGAAAAAGTAAAGAACAACAAGAAGTGTTCAACATTGCAATTGGAGATACGTGGTTTCGCACTTTGGCCATGGGCATGTTTAAATGTCCTTTCACACTGATGCAGAAGCCAAAACTTACTTGTCGAAAAAATTGTTCAAAAGGTATTTGATTCAACAAATCAGTCACATCGTCTTCTTTGAGAGCGGACACAATTTTCTTTCCAGTTACTTCATCAGCTTCATCATCACCATCTTCATTCACAAAGACCCACAATGCCTCCCCTTCGGATTCTGAATCACTCAAAAATGACTGAAAGATGAAGAGAGAAAAAGTTGTTGTAAGCGTAGTCTAGGACCAAACAAGAGACATAAATGTCACTCATTGTCAGTCAATATTCAAATTCTCTGGCTCATCCTTTCCAAGAAACATATAATCCTGCAACAGTCTTTTCTCCCTTTTTTCTCTCCTTTCTTCTATTTTACTTTATCTTCTTCAGTGGAGGGAGGGGTTGATTGGCCTCTTAGCTCCCTTCCCAATAATGATTGGCTAATTTTTTATCCACCTAAAATTACGACCAAATAATTTTCTGTTTGAATTTGATAAGAATGATAAAGTTTTATTGTTTTAAATATATATTATTGCTCAGGACTGTTTTTTTATTGCTATGATTGATCATTTTTGTGATTATAACATTTATTACAGCGAATCGTTCTTATCAAAGAATTTCTTTGGATGTAGGGAATCTTAGATATATTTGGAAATAAGATATTGATGAGAATCATTCTAAATAATAAAATGTGATGGTGACCCTATGACTGAATATTTTGCCTCCCTCCCCCCTCATGACCCATTGTTCTAAAGAGCGTAAAACAGACAAATGCTGGCGCAAGTCACGATTTGTATTTTTGTCAAAGTAGAGGCTAGTTAAAGCATTGATGCGTTCAACTTCAACTGGAGGCCATTTTGTCGCAGATTAGGATAAGAACCTGCAACTCGCTTCATGTCTCCTATTTCAATTTCTTTTCAGTAGTGAATATTTTGAAAATGGGTCAAAAATGTTGACTCCTTTTGCCCCTTAATCCCAACTGGTCAGTCCCCCTTTGCAACTTTTTTTGAATTGCTTTATCCAGGAGTTTTTGTTTGATAAAAAATGGCCTACATTCTTACCGATCGAGGGTCAATTCTACCCACATGGGTGGAATTAAAATCCGAGAATACAGTTCACACATTTGATTGGATGAAAAAATACCAACCTGCAAAAACTGTTCTCTGCTATTTATAGGAAGTAATACTCCGGCCAACACTGCGATGAAATGATCTAGATATGCTTGGTCATGATGAGATCCTTCATATGGAACAGGAAGCTGAATGAAATTTGCTGCCCAACTGGAAAACCCAGCGGGACACCTGCAAAACGAGGTAAAGACGTTGAAAAAAATTCTTACACTCATGGGATATCAACATTTTGAGGGAAGTCTTTTGACTTGAGAGGTAACAAAAGCTTATAAACAAATTGGGACTGATACCGTCAATGATCAATTTGAGATTCCCTGCCAGATGAGATGGCTAGAGTAGGAGGATTCTGCATGATTTCACAGTTTATCAGGTAAAGGAAAACATATTCACACAATTCTAAAAAAGAAGTATTAGCCCACATTTTTTAGACAGGTAGACTTAATCACATTCATCGTTAAGCCCATCCCAACAATATTCATTGGCGGATCCAGCAATTTGGCAACACCGGATTTCCTCCCTTTAACCCATGGAAATGTATCGATTCTTGGAGGGGGCAGGTGCTCCAACAAGAATTGATTAATTAGCATAGATTTACATGGAGAAAATTCGGTGTTGCCAAATTGCAGGATCCGCCTCTGACAATATTAATTAAAATTATATATATTGATATGCTTAGAGTTGATACATTGTGTAGAAAATGTATACATAAATCTCTATATCTGATAAAAGAATATTCTCAGAGCACTTCTGGGTGCATTAATTCATTTTATTGCAGCATGGTATGATTGATTAAGTCTTAGTAAACAAATGCATGTAATATTTACCTTAGAATGTGATTCAAGATAAACAAGTGATCTTTCCAGGTAGCCACGCGTACCAGAATAGCAATCAACTGGTTCAGATAATTGCGTACAAAACTTACAAATCCTTCATCTGAGATGGGTTGTCTTTGGAATGCAAATAAAACAGAGATAGCACTCCGTAGTTCAATTTTGATATGACTAACTTGGTGCGAAACAGCAGATGATTCAGGGACTAGAGACACTGGGGTATTAGGATTTAAGAAATTGAAATGCGACACTAATGACTGAATAAAATTTTCGACCTGCAAAAAAAAAAGCAAAAGCCTGTATTAGCTGTAAAGCCTGAACAAATGATGGTAAAATATGGCAAATATTTATGAGAATCATTATACTTTAAACTTGAAACAGAGCCTTGATTGAATGTAACTAACTATGCATTATATTTTTCTAGAAATTCTCTTACTTCGATGTTTAAAAATATATAGCAATATAGGTTTCAATACCAATTTTGTATAGGAAATTCAATTCACACTCTGTGGACTGGAATTTGAACTTCCGGCTTCAAAATAATACCAACTTAATGCTATTCTGAGACTTTTGCTGTCTGGCAGAATAATTTACCTACACTTTAAATTAATAAAAATTGTTTTCCTGGATCGACTGAAAAGACATTATTGCACATCTTTTCAGTTTCTTTTGCTCAACTGCTAATTCGTCTCACAAAAGAACTGTATTGATCCAAAGTCTCTAAAATCTATGCTGAGTGATCTTCAAGTTGCAAAGCCCAGCAGATAGGTAAACCATAAGAATAAAGCTAATACATCTTAGAGAAAGTTATGAAAGGGATAAACTGAGACAAAGAGCATGTCCATGTTTTCAATTAAAGAAAAAAGTGCATCACCTTAAATTTAATGACTTCACAAGAGTGAATATTGAAAGAGAGTTCTTGACGTATTTCTTGGATTTCGAGAAGGCTATGAGAGAGTTTGGAGTACAGTACTTCGTTCATCCTGGAGACTCGATACTCGTACGTCCCAACAACTGGGTTACCATCCTGAAATAATGAGATTAGTCCTGGTGAGCATTCGAAACACTGAGCCGGATAGCTGAGAAAATTTATGACTTAAAAAATAAGAGTGTTCGTGTCATTTCAAAAAATGTTATATTCCAAATGGGTTCTCAGGGTTCTGTACTTTTACAATTTCCTTGAAATCTTTAGGAGTATTGGATATTCGACTAAATGGACACATGACAAAAAAACCTTCAAAACGAATAAATAAATAATTAAAGACATCAAGGGTGGCAAATCTCATTTATTTCATTTGTATTACCTGATTGAATGATTCATTTCATTGTGCAATATACCTCATTTCATTCAAATTTAATTTAAGTAATACTTCATTGTGGCTCTAGCAGGCTTAAAAAAATGAAAAGTAAGTATTTCTGAGCACTATTTTCCCAATTTTTAAGTGTACGTCTACGAATGTGAGATACATTTGTTTTCATAAGATTGAGCTTTTTCAAAACTTATTTGAAAAAGTTCAAATCAAGTATTTTAGGGTATGAAGGCCATCACCACCAGTGTTCGAAACTCACATGCGCCAACGCGCCAAATGGGCCTAAGAAATCAGTCATGGCGCCTGAAAAAAGAAGGCTCTGCGCCAACGTGGCCCCTAAAGATTGCCCCTCTCCTCTCCAAAAAAAATCCTAATTTTTCTGTTAGGTAGTTTTTCGAAATTTCCCCCAAGTTGCAGTTACTAGTTCTGTAACTAAAACATCTTGCGTCTAACTATTCACTAAATGCGCTGTGGTATGTAGGCAAAAAGTCAATTAGGCCCCTAAAAAATCTTTAATGGCCCCTAAAAATCGATCTTGATGCGCCACATGGCTCCTGAAACTCAAAGGTGAGATTCGAACACTGATCAATACAGCAAGCAAACTCAGCCTTACCTATTTGACTTGAACTTTATTGGAGCCTTTCATTCATGACTGAAAGTTCCATGTGAAGTTGATTCAATCATACGTTCTTGACTGTGGTTTTATTTTCTTGTACCTATTGAATTTCAAATATAACTAGGGATAATTTGTCCATTTTGGAAAACTGAAATATTTTCAAAGGCGGAGAAAATGTTTAAAATAAGCTTGAAACCCCCCACCATGGACATACCAAAATGAAAAGAGTTAGGATGGAATAATTATTACCTGACACTCGCCATTTTCAGATATCCTTGCAAGTTCGAGCGACCAAATGTTCTTTTGATACTCAGCGCAGTTTTGCTTTAAAAATTCCAGCTCTAGTTTGTTTTTATCAATCTTGGCTCTGATCCTTAAATAGTTCACCAGTAGATCGTACAGTGGGTGCCTCACAATATGTCCACTCCGTAGTTCAGCATCGACAAACTCTGAAATGATTGCCTCATTCTGCTCCAGCTCTTTGTTCCGGTACAATGAAGCCAACTGAGCAGGCGTAAAGGGTTCCATCTCATCTTTTTTGTGCAATAGACTAGAAAGTTCTGCTACAGAATCTACAGGACTTGTGCGAGAGTCTAGCGATAGACTCTTGGGTTGACTAGGAATGTGATTAGTGCATTCGATATCTGGAACCATACTTGGAGCTGATGGTGATGTAAATCCTATCTCGAGTTGATTCAAAGGATCAAGAAGAGTATCAACAGAAGAGTCCATTGGAACAAATTCGTTTCCATTCTCTGCAGAAGGCGCAATAGGGGTATCTACAACTGTAACATTCTTGTGATTTATTCCATCTACATCTTCAATTATATCAGAAATAGTGGCAGAAAAGCTACCAGGATCCTCAGTCGATTTCTCCAGTGTGGGAGGTTGCGGAATTTTACTGTGCACTGCCTCGATTGAATCTGTAATGATATTATCACACATGTTCACATACATAAATTTGTCATTAACCATTTTTTTAGATGCATCTTGTACGCTTGTTTCATTTTCTATGTGAACAATTGTTTCATTAGGCTTATCATGATCTCCATCACAGCCCATGGCATCTGTTATCAGGCACTCGACTTCCGATTCCTTTTTCGTTTTTTTGCGGCGTTCTTTTTGGGCCATCATGGTTGGTTTGTTTCTGCACTGGTGATCTGATGACAGAAAAAACAGAGACAAAGAGGATAATTGGGACAATATACGAGAATAAAAATCTTACACAAAATAGTCCACACCTTTCCCTACCAGATAGCTTCATCTGAGATCAAGACATCTTCAGCCGAGTTTCTATAAACTTGGTATTTTTAGATACGATCTAAAGGAGCCTGATGCAAAGAGGGTGAAACACTCTGACATTTCTGTAAAATGTCAAGGAGGACCAATTGAATTCAGGGAAAGCTCAAAACTTTTGCACACCTCCAATACGATGTTTACCGTACATTACACTACATGCTGTAAATAGTATAGCTGCATATGTAGTACAATTTAACATTTCTATTAAATCTCAGGATAAATTAGTTGGCATTTGTTTACTTCTGAGGGTCTTGCGGAGTAGACCGCTCTACAGATCTGCGCACAGCAGTGACATTGCCTGCTGTTGATCCTAAATCGCCACTGAACAACAGCAGCATGGTCTAATGTTAAGATGATTCGATGGACGCCATATTTTGCGTCAGAACGACGTGCAATGTATCGCATCAATTAGTTCCATTTTTTCAGCTACTCGTCATTTTTCTCAAAGTTTGAGATCGCAATTCTGTTGTCAGAAGACTAAAGCACTCACTTACCAATTTTCACAAACAAATTCAACATAATAAAGACGTGGTTTTTATAGAGAAAAAACATTGCATTCGATACTGATATCAAAACAGCACTTGAATGCGATATTTTCTCTTTAAAAAAACCAAGTCTTTACTACGTTGAATTTCTGTGTTAGAATTGGTAAGTGAGTGCTTTAGTCTCCTGACAACAGAATTGCGATCTCAAAATTGACGAGTAACTGAAAAAATGGAGCCAATTGATGCGATATACCGCATGCCGTTCTAACACAAAATATGGCGTCCATCGATTCACCTTAATGGAAAGTAACCAACTGCTAACTTATTTGACAGGAGCTCCAGTCACTTTTAAAACATCTCTGTTGGTCTTTAAACATCTCTATGGTTGTCACAAGTTGTGACTAAAATTATTTCATAAAATGATTATGAGAATGAATAAGGATCCGTACATATTTAGGCTGAACTTGTAAGGATTTCAATTATAATTATCCTAAACACTGGATCAAAGAAATTTGAATGTATTTAGGATTGAGTTATCCCAAATGAGAGTCATTCATAAATGTTCAAACAGCCTGTTTTAAATAACTTAAATGCAACAAACTATAGTAGCGACTTCTATTCTAACTTAACGAGTTTACATTACATCATGAGGAATAATTTAGTCGAATGTTGATGGACTTTATACCAAAAACAGAGTATGGATCCAACAAAAGGAAGGAACAGCAAACATCGTTACCTGATTTTAAAGTCTCCTGTGTTAGATCTGAAGATAAATGAGTGGAATCCGACTCTCCGTCACAGTTACAAGTTGACGGTACGCATGGCGAAGCAAATTCTGATCAACAACAGATAGCATGTTATAGGCTACATAAGACAATTAACTAACGATGTGAAAACACCTTCTGATAAAGTTTTCATTCAGTGCACTGATCTGATTCATTCTTTGTGGATAGAAACCAAAAACACAGGACAGTAAACTTGGTGTCTGACTCAATGCTGATAAACGAATCAAAAACACTCAAAACGATTTTAAAGCAATGTCAGGAGTAACACAAGCAATAGTGAACAATTAACATACATAAAGCAGAGTGGAGAAAACAGAAAAATTTGCTAAGAAAGCAGAAACCTGAGAAGTTTCATTGAAATGAAAGATACATTACATTATTCATCGTGCACAAAACAAACAAATGTCAATGTGTGATTGTGTGAGTGAGAGAACAAAAACAAAATCAGCTGTCAACCAAGGCCGTTCTCACAGAGCGCGCGCGGGAAAATTCAAATCAACAAATCTTACGTCTTTTCATTGATTTCGAAGCGCACGCACACCGCAAAAACCATCAGTGATTTTTTAACAAATTTTACAAGGCGGCATACGTTATTCTAACATCAAAGTCGTCATAAACATTGGCATCCCCCTTCCCCCCTTGGGTTAATGGTCACCCTCCGATTTGCTTATTACGGGTGTTTTACCATACATTCGAGTTATCTTCCTTTTCAGTCATGAGGGGTGTGTACTAATAAAAAGTAGCAGCAAAGAGCAAAAAATATTTTAAAACAAATAATATTAATTTACTAAGATGGTAAAAATTCTCTCAGAGTCACAAATTATACGTGTGGAGGATGCGAATTTCTCTCTCAGCTTGAGGCTGGACCGCGTAGCGACCGTGGGACGGACCCTCTGTTTCCTCCCATTCAATCTTTAAAGTCAGTACATAGCAAAAATGCTTAGAAATTGAAGAAATTACAACTATGCAAGAAGCGGTTGGTTTGGTTTTAAAAGAGTAGGTATTGGTTTACTATAGGAGCGAGAGAGCGGGGAGGTGAGTCAGCCTTAAAACGCCTTCAAATTAAAGCGCTGCAACCTCATGTACACGGAGTACTAATAATGTAAGTGCTGCTCACAGCTCACAGCAATAATAGGAATACTTGTGAAGGTATGCCTACGGAATTTAAGGCGCGCACATCGGCGACCGAAGACGGACGTGCTATTTACAGAGCAATCTTCAATCTTTAGTATGCGCTCATGATAAAGAGAAATCCGATCGAGTTCTTTTCACGAATTGTTGTGCCCATGTCGGCGGCGGCGCTGACTAGCGCCGCCTGATTCTTCTTGGCACGTGATTTCAGTTTCCCAAAAGCACGATAATTGACAGTGAAACTAGAACATCGTGTACGTCGATAAATGCTGCGTCGCAGATTTCGTGTCATGTTTCACACATTAAAATAAAAATAAATTTTAAAAAAAATCATCGTTTTAGTTTAAAATTTCACGCGATCTCTTCTTACTGTTCCATCCATACTTTCTAAAAATGTCGTGTAAAAAGTAATATCGTAAAATAATGAATATTTTCTTGGAATATGAAATCAAATCAGATATTTTTAATCGCCAAAATCGAGATTTTCTAAAGTTGTTTCTAGTTTCACCGTCTACAGATAGTGCATTGACTTACAGGGTGTTAAATAAGTCCCCTCCTTCCTGCTAGCTTTTTATCTGACTGAGGTAAAGATTTGAAACTTGGGAGACGTACCCAGGTCAAAGAGAGTAACTTCTTGGTCCCTTTAAACTTTTCAGGAGGGGGGGGTAGTGGATCTATCAATATTAACTAACTTTTCTAACGCCCTGTATGTATAACCCATTTGAGAGCCCATCGCCCTTTAACACAAAAAGAAAAATGGGCGTGATTATACATCTTATCACTCCATATCCCTTTGCAGTGGTGAGTCGTGAGGCGTGAATGATCGAATATCGATATTTCCCCATTTGAAGCTGTGTTCAAGAATCGATTATTAAGGTGTTCGTTGCGCGAACACCCTGTTTATCGATCCTTTCCCATAGGTTTAAATGGCAGATCAATCGATTTATCGCAAAGCACGTCACGCCACTGCCCTTTATAGGTGTATCGATGGTGAAAGTCGAAACACATGCGTCTCGATTTTCGATGTTGCAGATCCTTTTTACTTTGTTTCAGATAGAGACCAATACTTAACCACTATTTCTCAGAATTTTCATAGATTTTCTTCTCAATCCATGCAGAATTGTGTGTGAATTTAAGTCCAGATTCTGAAACGTAGCAATACTCGAAATATGTGTTTTTCGACTTTCGCCATTGATATTATTATAGGTACTCAAAGAAAAGATAAAGAAAAAGACGGTTGAGTCAAAATCGATTTTTTTTTTTTTTTTCAATTTATAATAATAATTGCTCTCTTTTCTAAAAATTGAGTTCAACGCTTCAAAATTACACGTTGAGGCAGTGGCTTAAAGATGAGGCCTGGAGAGTCCACAGTGAGTACGGACTCACGCCCGTAATATCACCTCAAATGAAGAACAGATGGATAAAAATGAATATAAAGGAAAGTAATAACAATTCTCTATCATTGAGAACCAGTGGCAGCAGGAAAAATTCCCTGGTAAACCCCACTTACACGAAGAGCAAAAAAAGAAAAAGGCGTCACAGACACATTAATAGTGGCTAAAACCATTTTCTGGCCCGCCGCAATGAGTGAGTACACACGGTAAAATTGCAATGTCTTTAGCTTGTAGATCGAGTCGGCCGGTAATGTCAGCAGTAAAGTAAAGCTAGATTAATAAAAATTAACTTAAAATTTGAAAGCTTTTCCGTTATGAAAATCGTGAATGCATTGCATTCAATGCAAGACATGGACCGCGTCAAGAAGACAGGAACCAAGCCACGTCAGCTATTGCCAAATTTAATCGGGCACTTTAATGTTTTACATGAAAACGGTTTTGCGGATTTTTGTGCAAATTTCATAGTGAATTGTCTGCATAGCAAAAGCATTTTAGCATTTCAGCACTTTCCGCATTATCATTTAGAGCGAATTCCTTAAACTTTTCGAAGAAATCCGCGCGAACGTTCTCTTATAAAAAATTAAATTGCCCAATGCGATTTGGCAATAGCTGATGTGGCTTAGTTCCTTCCTGTCCAACGCGATCCATCTATAATATGTAAGTACAGGGCCGGATTAAGGGGGTGGCCACATGGGCCGCGGCCCATGGCGGCAAATTTAGGGGGCGGCAAATTTTGCAATTTTTTAAATGTAGATACAAAAAAAATCGGATTCAGGAAAAAAAATTATCCATAAAAAAAGGAAATAAAATCTCTTTTTCCTGAGAGTATAGTAATTTCTAATTTCGTCGTTTTTCGGTGATGCAAGAGACAGCATCTTTAATTAGTCGCGTTAAGAGAGGAACTAAACACGCAATTTTGCCTGGAGCTCAGCGCAGAGAGGAATGATGACGAGGAGAAAAAAAATGAGAAAAAAATTGAGATGAAAAGGACAAGCCCTCGGCGCGGCGATCGGCATGTAACACATATTAGCGCCTACAAGACTGCATGAATACTTCACCCATTGCGCCAAACACAGTGCGGTCACGCGGTCAGGAGCGGTTGGCGTGAAACGCATAGCGCCTACAAGACTGCAGGAATACTTCACGCATTGCGCCAAACACAATGCGATCAGCGCGACGCGGCGCAGCGGTGGAAGTAAAAATTATTAAACCACATTTATGTTTGTTCTTTCATAATTTTTTGGTTCATTTCTTATAAATGGAGGATCTTGTCCACACAGAGATAGGTTTACGGAACTAAACTTTCGCGTCAAGTTCCGTGAAATTTTGCTAGTAGTGTTGACAGGGCTTTCGCAAAAAAATGTATCCATCACAAGTAGGTAAACGCGTCTTATGCACCCCTCCCCTCCGGCACGTTCACTTGATGGTTTTTATTGATGTTTCAAAACGAATGAGAAGGGGGCGGCAAGTAGGTAAATCCGGCCCAATGTAAGTATGCGAAAATTTTATTTTCCAAGAACTCAATTGTTATCTGTTTTCAGTGCTTGTTCATCAAGCAACGGTTAGTGCTAGCCTTTGTGCCAGCCTAGCCTGTGGCCCAGAGGTCAAGCAACTTGAGGATGAGGATATAAGGCGAATCCTGAAAGTATAGGGCAGTAAAATTGAGACATTTTTATGGATAATCAGGCTAAAATAGCTATGGATAAAATAGCTTTGGGATCACATTAAAACAAATCTGAGACACATGCAATTTTTACAGGTTTCAGGAAGAGAGCTATAGGGCCTCCAAACCATTCAGCGATGGGCGGGGGGGGGGGGGGGGGGGGCTTTGAAGGCAAAACTCCTACATAGCTGCAGTTATGACGCTTTTCAGAAGTGCGTAGAAAACGGCTAGCATGGTTATCCGCTGTTTATCCGTGGATAGAACCCAGTAGACGAGGGAGGAGAGGACGAGAAAATAATTTCCTTGGGGCGCCGAACAATCAAAATCGGACCCTGCAGATGTCTATGAAATGCTTAGCCATCATGGTTGAGTCTTTTAATGCAACACTATCATGATGGAATACATGAGTGTCGCTCTTTCAGCACCCTGTTGATTTTGAGCAGCAACTATTCGAACGCGGCCGTCGTCGGGTTGCATCACCCATTCTTTGAAGGCGAACTATGCACCCTTCATCTATTTTGATTGATTGACGTCGGCTAAAAATGCTTGTGCACTGTTAAAAATACGCAGTTTGCATTTATTTGGCACGTTTGTTTTCTAATGCGTGCTGTGTTTCCAAAAACACACATGTGTGTTTAGTTAACACGCTGTTGTCTTATTTATCCTTTTAAGTATGGGGCCGGAACACAACGGTGTGTTGCCAGTGACACACCATTTTGTATCGTAAAACGCAAGGTTCAAATAAACGCATCGCTGTGTCCAGTTTCTTTTAACAGGACGCAGTCCGAAAATAATCAGCTAATAGGTAACAAAACGAGCATTATCACTGGTATTTTTTTTGCGTACTTTGCTTGCCGCCGTGGTCGGTTGATTTTTTCCGCCACCGAAGGAGCCTACAATTGTTTGAGTTAATTGACGAATAACACGCACAACTAAATAAAACAAGATGGACCAAAACGCGATCACATCGAGAAGTAGATATTTGTAGAGCGGTAACTTGGCTGAGGCTGGCTTTAGATGGTGGGCTCCTTTGTGTCGGATGACGTACTCAATCCAGAAAACTGCCCTTTCCAGACTAGTTTGTGGTTCATCTTTGAATATCTTCGCCTGCAGCTTGGCGTTTTCGGCAAACCTGAGGAGAAAAAAAAACACATGAAATGGACAAAAGGTGCGAATGCTGCTTATTTTTAGAGAATTTTTTTTCAATCTACGCTCTTTGGCTCCTGCAAACACTTAAATGCGCATGATCAAGTGGTTTGGGAAAATTGAAATACATTTTTCTTGACTGAACAACGAAATTTAATAAACAAAGGTCAAGAATCTCTCGGTGTATCGATGGCTAAAATCCGAAAATGCGCATCTCTATTTGCGATGTCTCAAAATCTCTGACTATTCTTTGATTTTTGGAAAATAAATCAAACAAAAATATCTACTTAATATTAATTGTGAATATATTTGAGTGAAAGCCAGAAATACGCATATAAGGCTGTCTTTGGTCAACCATTTGTATCGAGAAGGGGTGGGGGGGGGGGTACCCAAAGTTAAATTATTTCCAAAGATAGCAAAAATGGCTTTTTTCAGTGATAATTTCGAGTTTTGAGGATGCTCAACCCCTCGGGACATCCCCTCTCTTCCGCGTCCGCCACCGTTTACGTAGGGGAGACTTAGCTTCGCAGTGTGCGTGTATGCGTGCATTTCAAGGGCGAATAGAATTTTAAAAAAAGAAAGAGACTAGTTGACGTGTTTGATTTCCTGTAATGGCGCAGACTTTCCGCTTAGTCACCGATAGCGGAAAATAGCGCCTCTCCCGATATTCACCAAACTATTGCGTCAAAATCGACTCAACATGTGGCAAAATGTGGCGTGCGCGCGCCGCGCGCGCCGTACTCGTAGTATGTACTGTTATTATGCTGGTTTGCTCGCCGACATTACTCACGCTTATTAAACAAGCCGACACATCACGCCAGTCTGTGACGCCGAAGATAACGAGCACAATTTATCATTCTTTATTCAATTTCTTCTGCGATTTAATTTGTCTTTTGGACTATCTCCCCTCCCCCTCCTTTCATCACTCCTTGCTCAAAATTTCACCTGTTTACGCTATTATTGAGTCATTTTACTTTTTCAGTAGATATCTATCATCACGCAGTCAGGATGGCCGAGCGGTCCAAGGCGCTGCGTTCAGGTCGCAGTCCACTTCTGTGGGCGTGGGTTCGAATCCCACTTCTGACAAAGAGTTTTTGTGCGAATCGTCCATAGGAATAGAATGTCATAGGATTCATAGGCAGCAGGTTATAATAGCGCATAGCTTTTACATTAATTTTTATGGAGATCGAAAATTGGTACCGGGGAAAAGTTGTCTTGTTTAAGTGAGACGACCGAGACTTAATTTTTCAAAAATTAGCTGATGTCGGGCGAAGCGCCTTGGTGTTCGGAGGAGCTGCTTTGACTTTCAATCCCTCTTAAATGAAAATTCGAGTCCAGACATAATGAGAAAAATGGGGGGTTTGCTTCGCGAGCGGTTCACAGAAAAGAAATTTACGGGCTATGAGACATACTGTCCGTTCCGGGCTCAGAGGCCGAAAGTTCCGGGTGCTAGAGCCGCAGCTTCAATCGCGCCGGGTGCTAAACCCGGAACTTTTGGCCTCTGAGCCCGGAACGCGGACGGTATGTCTATATAGCCCGTAAGTACGGCTTTCCTTACTGATTATGACGTAAATAGTCCTATGATGTAATGAATTATCCATTGAAAACTCTAGATCATGTACACTCCGTTAAAACAGCAGCCCGCTGTTCTCCGATTTTCCGTATTAAGGGAGGTCAGTGGCGTGGCGTGGCGTACTTTGCGATATCGTCACCTTCCAGGCAAAGTATCACAAGCGCCATGCGACGTTTAAAAATTTCCGCCGCCATTTTATTTTTTTACAGAGAAATTGTTCAACGAAGCTGTCCGAAAATGTCACTGAATTTTCTTTGTGCTGCCGATAAAATTTAGTGAAATTTCCAAACAGATTCAACCAACAATTTCTCAGTAAAAAAATAAAATGGGGGCGGAAATTTTTAAACGTCGCATGGCGCTTGTGATACTTTGCCTGGAAGGTGACGATATATCTATGAGTCTGCCATTTAAACCTATGAGAAAGGATCGTTAATCAGGGTGTTCGCAACGAACACCATAATAATCGATTCTTGGCCATAGCTTCAAATGGGGAAATATCGATGATCGATAATTCAACAAACTTACGAGGGTGTGTAGATTATCCGCTCGATCTTTTCTTTGAGATATGGGGCGCTAAGTGAGTTCAAATCCGCCTCGAGGCCAACTCCTCTATGTTCGTAAAAGGCAACATTGTAGAACTGATCACCGAAAAACGGAATCCCAAGGACCGGTTTTCCAATGCTCATCGCCTCGACTAAACTATTGAAACCTCCGTGAGTGATGAACAACTTGCAATTCGGGTGAGCTGAAAAAATGGAATATTGATAAGTTTTCAGACAGTAATGTTGGAATCTAAAATTTTGATTCACGATGTTGAAAATGTATTGTCCTATTTCATTCGTATGAAAAATCTCAAGCATTTCGTTTTATTGAGATTCCATGGGATAGTTCTAGCCACTCCATTCAATAAAAACATTCATAAATGACTTTTGTCTGTTGTGTGGAAAATCACTAAAATAAGATTTGACGGGAAGTTTGAAAAAATTAAACATGTTTGACGGTTCGGGTTTACTGAGTTACGGTGCAATCAGGGCAACTCATGCTGAAAAATCAATCAAACAGAAAAATGGTGTTCTGGGCTGGAGTCTAGGTATTGGATGGGTTTACGATCGGACTTTTTTTTTTTTTTTTTTTTTTTTTTTTTTTTTTTTTTTTTATTAAAACGAAGAAATTTCGTTAGTGAAAGTCTGTTGGAGTCCGAACAATTTTTTGGGGAACAAGTTGAAAAAATTTCCAATAAAAATTGGACTGCAATTTGGAACTATAAAATCTGGCCCAGTTTAAAGGCAACGTATGTGCCATTAGTTTCCCTATGCACGTAAGGGTTTTTTCAGATGAGCTGGAGTTTATATAGTTCCAAATTGCAAAATGCAGTCCAATTAGTAACGGGACAATGCTTTAATTACCTAATTAAAGCATTAATTTTAGCGGCTCTGGTGCTTGCACTAGAGCTGCTATTCCGGACGGTCCCAGCTGGGGAGTATCAATGCAGCATGTTACATTGTAGAGACCGCGCGTTGGTTGATGGGAATCGGCGCCATTTTCGGCTATGTTCCTTGTCATGACTTTATTTTATTGCATACTGTTTTATTGTTAGTCAATGCTATGTTGTGTATTGTATTTTTGGAATCATGGTGATACAGTCAATAATTCAAAACTTGTTTGTGCTTTTATCTCGTGATGGAAAAAATGTACTTTACGTTCAAAATTTGAAAATTTGAATTTTAAAGTTTTCGCGGTTAAGGAAGCTTTAACCACTGGGTTGGAGCTTCCTAGTTAATTACTCGATATCAGCTGATAGCAAACAAAGGTTACCAGGGAAACCGTAAACGTCTAACAACTATCGTGGCCATTGGGGCGATTATTGAAATGATATCGACTGTATGTCGCCGCTTACGACAGGACATAGCCCTATCTTAACTGTGTAATATATCGCAATTCGATATTGTTTTGATTTTTAAAAGGAGCAATTCATTCATACAGTTCCGATTAGTTTTGGCGAACGGGCCCTTAACCTACGGCACTCGGCTCATGGGAATTTTTTAACTTGTCCTGGACGGACTCGTCTGTAGCGCCTCGTTCTTCGTTGTGTGTGTGATTTCGTGAAGAAGTTTCTATGGCAATTTGCTTTTATTTGTGAGCTGTTTTTTCCATTCCGGGAACATATTTATTGAAAACGGCGACTTTTTCAACAGTCCTATTTTTATCTACAACATCTAAGTGGCCCTTCATAATCATTTAATTTTGGCCCCTGGCCAGAAAAAGGTTCGGAAATTGCAGTGATTTTGCCGAAAATGCTGAAGTAAGTAAATTTGGGCATTTTTTTTCCTTCTTCAAACTCTGTGGAGAAGCACTTCTCCTCCAGTACATCTATTTTTTTACTTATCTCTCGCAAGGTACATTTACAGAAGGTGTGTTCCAGTATTAACAGTTCAGATTCGTGGTTTTTTTATTATAACGCTTATTTCGGAAAGCAATTATTACATTGTTCAATTCTACTGACTTTCAACACTCGATTATACTCCCGGCAAATTCTGCAGCAGCGTTTCAAATGTTGACTCTAATGCTTCCAACAGCCATCCGATGTCTAAGGGTTTATCCCTAGATTTAGGGATTTTCCGGAATTTCCAGGGATTTAGGGATTTTTCAGGAAATCTAGGGATTTTTTTTTGATGAGGTAAAGTTACCAAAAATCAACTTTTTAACCTCAATTCTAGCTTCGACAATCGAAAACATTTTTTCATCTATATTTTGTAGGCCTTTTTGGCAACACTATTTTCCCCGCAAATAAGCCGGAAATTAAAACGATTGCGTCCTTCGATGTACTTGACATTCAACTGCATTCAACCTGTTAATAATAAGAAATCAACTAATATTCTTTCATTTTATTGGTCTGGATTAGCACTGCTTTCAGAGAGCGCCAAAATTCAAACGAGCCAATCAGATTTAAATATTGCAAATCGCTACATCGAATGACATCATGATTCTTCGTTAAAAATGGCGCTTTTTGCAAAATCTAGGGATTTTTTAAGTATATTTGAGCAAATCTGGGGATTTAGGGATTTTTAGCGAAATCTAGGCATTTTTTTTCTTCCCCGCTAGGGATTTAATATCGGAAGACTGGCTTCCAGTATCGTAGCGTTGATCGTCGCTGATGTCGAAATGGAACCTAATGCCGGACTTACTGTAACACCTCCATTCCTCAATTCCGGTGAGGAATACGTCTCTACCCTTAACTCAATATAAATATACAAATTGATAAGTGAGTGCTTTAGTCTCCTGAAAACAGAATTGCGAAACTTAAAATTGGAGAAAAATGATGAGTAAATGAAAAAATGGAACCAATTGATGGGATATGTCGCATGCCATTCTGACACAAAATATGGCGTCTATCGAATCACCTTAACTAAATAAAATAACCAAATTTTCAACTCTCAAACTATCAACTATCAACTATCAAATTTCAAACTATCAAAATTTCCAACAATGACAAAAATGATTGTAATATACCTATAATGTAATGAAATATACACGCTCTAATCATTTAATTTGTATTACCTTTATGTTATGTACCTACATGTTATACTATTTTTATAATAAATTTTGCCAACATGCTTTTCAATTCAGTCTACAACATTTCATTCCGACGTGGCAATAATGATTTATAATGCCCCTAATCCATTAAAATGAATTACAATAGTAATGCCGCATTATAATGTCGTATTATACATCGCAACGATTCATGTCCTACTGATTATTGATTATTGTAAGATGAATTCTGTTTTCTCTGATTGTATGTTTCATACGTGCGAAGCAAGTACGGGTCACTAGAAACGTGGTTCGTACGGGTGGCTGATGAAATTGATCTTCGAATACCTTTTGATGAGCTAGGGAAATGGAACCATCTGCATCTCATGGACAATAAATAGTTGCCGTAATTAAGGTCATCCCGTGATTAAGGTGCCGTGATTTAAGTCATAAATTCTTCATCTAATTCTTGATTCATCTCCAAAATGTCTGCTAAAGCTTTCATGCGCTTCTCCTTGTATGCATGAATGAGCAAATTGGGTATCGAACAAGCGGACACTTTTTGAAAATTCAGATGATTCTGGACAATATCGTACAGAAGTCCACGAGCTGCAGATAGAACCATTACCTCTAGCTCATCAAAAGTTATTCGAAGATCATTCAACAACCTCTTTGACAAGTTGCAAAAACTTTTCGTTAACAATAGTGTCACACGGTACTAGGAATATTTACTATTTAACGAACCTTATATTTCCCTGACTCAGTCCTAAATTATAGAAGTATGCGTTACTTTTCCAGCAATCCAAAAAAACAATTATACAAAAAACCAATACCTACACTTTCAGATATAAAAATGCAAATTTTTTGCAGCCTCGCTAAACGACTTATCAACCAGAGATTTTTTAGGAAGCGGACCTCCAAAGAGCTTTCAAAATTAAAAGTATACAACAAGTGATAATGCCATGTATTCGCCATATCAAAGCCCAATACACATTTATACACCGGCTACGTAAATCTGCTAAGTTACAAAACATGAATCGACAGTTGTCGGATTGTTTTAATACTGAGGCCACCCCAACGAAAAAAAAGTGCGGATATCTAGCAGACTTCTGATATTATGTATTAATCCCCAGGAAAATCTAGTATGACCCATTTTAGATTTCCGGTCAAATCGACTCATTATTACGACAGGAGTGAGGACGTACTAGTGGCAGTGGGGTCCCGGGCTCCCCTATATTCACTCCCCTATCCACTGAACGAGCAAAAATGAAAGGTGACTGGTAGCCTTCGCTGAGCATTGTTATACTAGCACAACTAAAATTTTATTTTATTTTAGTTTTTGTAACGCTTACTCAAAATCTCTACTTGAGGTAACCAGGTGCTGGTTAAAACATTTGGAGCGTCAGGTATTTCTTCATGCCACTTCCAGATGACCCGTTGTTTCAGGCTCTTCAGTGTCTCCACGAATATATTTCTGTAGTAATCGGGAAATGTTTTAACGTCAATGAACGATCCAAAACTGAAATAAATGACACCTTCCGTAGCTTCATCCATGAACTTTTGCAGGTCCTATTCGCAAAAAATAACAAAAAAACGTGACATTATCGATGTGCAAGATTTTCAAAATTTTAATTTCTAAAAGTTGAATCTGATAACCTTAAGAGCAAAATCTACTGAGGTAATATATTTTGATGGCTAATTAGCGCAACCATACGTATCTCCATTGCGGTGTTTCGAAATGTCTGTTTCAATTTTATTTTTTCGAAAGAGAACGAGCCAAATTCACAATTTTCAATTTATGCAGAATCTTCCGCTAAGAGAGAGGGAAAAATCAAGGAAGTTTTTAAAAAAATTAAGTTAACAAGCACTCCAATGAAAAAATAAAGTATGAGTGGAAGTCTGCAACGTCCAGGGCCGGATTAAAGGAGTGGTCACATGGGCCGCGGCCCATGGCGGAAAATCTAAGGGGTGGCAAAAATTTGCAATTTTTTAAGTGTAGGTATAAAAAAAATCGGATTTAGACAAAAAAAATTACAAACGAGAAAAGGCGACAACATCTCTCATTTACTGAGAGTACAGTAATTTCTAATTTTATCGTCTCTTAGTGATACAAAAGACAGTACCTTCAATTAGTCGAGTTAAGAGAGAAACCAAACACGCAA